>NC_135883.1:162991373-163182222 GCF_964194155.1 Cetorhinus maximus | reverse complement strand
CCATTAGTTTCCCTAGTACTTTTTCTCGAGTAATAGTTATTGTATTTATTTCCTCCCCTTCTGGCCCCATGATTATTTAGTATTTTTGGAATGCTATTAGTGTCTTCTACCGTGAAGACTGATCCAAAGTATTTATTCAACTCCTCTGCCATTTCCCCATTATTATGTCCCCAGCCTCATTCTCCAAAGGGCCAATGTTCACTTTGACTTCTATCTTCCTTTTTATATATTTAAAGAAGCTCTTATTGTCTGTTTTTATATTACTTGCTAGTTTACCCTCTCAGTTTATTTTCTCCCTCTTTATTATTTTTTTGGTGATCTTTTGTTGGTTTTTAAAACTTTCCCAATCCTCTGGTTTACCACTAATCTTTGCCACATTGTATGTTTTTTCTTTCAATTTGAAACTATCCTTAGCTTCCTTGGTTAACCATGGTTTGTTTATCCCCTTCCTAGAATCCTTCTTCCTCACTGGGATATATCTTTGTTGTGAGTCATGAACTATTTTCTTAAATGTCTGCCATTGTTCATCAACCGTCTTTTCTGCTAAACTGCTTTCCCAGTCCACTGCAGCCAACTCTGCCCTCATTCCTTTGTAATTACCCTTATTTAAGTTTAGCACAGTTGTTTCTGACCCAAATTTCTCACTCTCAAACTGAATGCTAAATTCTACCATATTATGGTCACTGCTTCCTAGGGAATCTTTTACTCTGAGATCATTTATTAAACCTGCCTCATTACACATACCAGATCCAAAATAGCCTGATCCCTGATTGGATCCACAACATATTGTTCTAGGAAACTGCCCTGAATACACTATGAATTCTTGCTCGTGTCTATCTCTGCCAATTTGATTTTCCCAATCTACATGAAGATTAAAGTTATCCATGATTCATGCACTATCTTTTTTACATGCCCTCATTATCTCCTGATTTATTCTCTGTCCGACAGCTACTGTTAGGGGGCCTATAGACTACTCCCACCAAAATGAATCACTTCACACTTCTCTATATTAAATTTCATCTGTCACTTGTCCATCTATTCCAACAACCTTTCGATGTCCTTTTGAAGTTCTACACTATCCTCCTCACAGTTCACAATGCTTCCAAGTTTTGCGCTATCGACAATTTTTTCATATCGTGCCCTGTACACCAAGGTCTAGCTCATTAATATGTAATCAGGAAAAGCAAAAGGTCCTAACACCGACCTGTGGGGAATTATAAACCTTCCTCCAGTTCACTAACCACTACTCTGGTTCCTGTCAGTCAATTTCGTATCCATGGGCAGGATTTTATACCCCACGGGCGGGCGCGTGCCCAAACAGACCAGGGGTAAAATAGCACGAGAAGACATCGGGCGAGCATCCCTACGTCATCCCGCAGGCGCGTCATCTTCAGGTCAGCACACGCACGCGGGGGGTCGGAGCCACACCCACCAGCAATTAAGAGGCTGCTTAAGGCCATTAAGAACTGAATTGAACCCAATTTTACATTGCCCATGCGATTTCACGGTTGTCACACAGGCAAAATGGGCAGCCCACATTTTGCAAAACTTCATCCAAGGGCGGGATAAAACGACTCAGCAGCATTGCCAGTGTGAGTAGTGAGGAGTTTAAGAGATAGTTTGCTGCTGGTTGCTCTTTTGAACTTGACAGCTTCATCTCTGTTCGGAGTTTCATTCTTCACATTTTTCTAAGCTTCATTTCTGGACTCATTGGGGTCTTCCAGGCCCCTGGAGGATTCAGACTGTGTGGACCCTTCCAGGTATCAGACAGCCTTCCATAACCCTGGGAATGGGGATTATGGTCTCTGCTGGTGCCACCTCCTCTGAGGAGGAAGAGAGGGGCAGAAGGGAGAGGAGGCCAGGTGTCCCAATGCAGCTTCCAGGGGAGGGACCTGTGGGAGGAGAGGCCCAGGCACAAGGGGCGCAGGGCCAGCAGGAAGTCTGAGGTGAAAGGGGCAGCAGAAGATGCCACTATCCTGCTGCCAGGGTTTACAGCGATGCAGCTACCTCAATATGTCTGAGGTGCAGTGCCGAAGGAGGCTCCGCCTCTCAAGGGAGACCATGACCTCCATTTGTCAGATGACTGGGCCTGAGATCAGCTCCGACTGTGTGGGTGGACACCCCATGCCAGTGGCTCTGAAGGTCACAGTGGCCTCAACTTCTACACCTCCGGCTCTTTCCAGGGCTCAGTGGGGGATCTTTTTGGAGTCTCCCAATCAACTGTCTGCAGTTGTGTCAAGCTGGTGACAGACACTCTGTTCAGGCGGGTACAGACCTTTGTTCTTTACTGTACAGATGAGGCCAGCCAGGCTGAGCGAGCCAGAGGCTTTGCAGCGATTGCTGGGTTCCCCCACGTCCAGGGTGCAATCGACTGCACATATGTGGCCATCATGGCGCCAGCGGGTCAGCCGGGTGCCTTTGTTAACAGGAAGAGCTTCCACTCCATGAACGTCTAGTGTGTGACCACAAGATGCAGATTCTGCAAGTCTGTGCAAGTTACCCAGGCAGCTCCCATGACGCTTACATCCTGAGACACTCCCAGGTGCCGAGGTCTTCAGTGCTCCAGCCCAACTGGATGAATAGCTGCTGGGTGACAAGGCCTATCTGTTGAAAAGGTGGTTTATGACGCCTCTCCACCACCCGAAAACAGAGGCAGAGAAACATTACAATACGAGTCATGCACCATAAAGGCGGTGGTAGAGAGAACCATAGGTCTTCTGAAGATGCGCTTCCGATTCCTGGACCGTTCAGGGGGAGCACTACAATAGCCCCCAGAGCGGGTGTCACTGATAGTGGTTGCATGCTGCACTCTCCACAATCTGGCACTGGCACGGGGGTTCCACTCGAGGATGAGGACCTTGACGCAGCTCCACAGGCCACAGGGGATGAGTCCAGCAGTCAGTCAGATGAGGAGCACGGTGAGGAGAACGCTGAGGGCATGGAGCCGGACCTCAGTAACCTGCAGGGAGGCAGGGACACCAGGGGCGCCTTGATCCAATACTCCTTCAGCTAGGCTACCAAAGGTCAGCTTCAACCACATGCCAGGACTGCACAAACAAATTAACAAAACCTTCTCTGGTCTTCAAACCCAGAGCAGTTAAAATAAACAAAACCTTGCACAACAGAAGGTCACCCATGACCAGTTACTCTTGTGTTCATTTTGCCTTAAACTTATCTTTACAAGTACTGTGTCTTGGTGCCCCCCTCGCTGGCACCAGTATTGCAGACAGCCCGCTGACTCTGCCGTCTTGTTGGCCTTAATGACCTTGGCGGGCATCCTCTGGCCCGTGGAGCCTGAGCTGGCCCCGCCTGGGAGGGGACGGGTAGTGCCATGACTGGCATCTCCCCAGTCATCGCAGCCTCATCAGATGCCACATTCACTGGCAGAGGGGCAGAGGAGCTGCTGCTGTTATCCAGAGCGCCCTGAGAGGAGCCCACAGAGACAACTAGCAGCTTGTACGCCAACATGAGGTCACTCTGGTCCTCCCTGCTCACCATTGATGGACGGGCACCTAGCTGGGCTACTGGGTGCCTCATCCATTTCCCTCAGTGGCACTGACCACCTGAGCTCAGTTCCTGTGTAAGGGATTGCAGGTCCGAGCGCAACCCCAGGAACACCTCATTCTGTCCCTGGAGCTGCCTCGATGAGAGTCGCCACTCTCCCAATGGAGGAAGCAGTGTGCTCGGCCATGAGGGTCAACACAGTGCTCACCCTCCACATGGACTCCTCCACAACAGAGACCTTGGCACACAGGCCCTCATGGATCTCTGCCAGATCCTCCCACACATCCCACTGGACATCCAGCATCTGCTGCCTAATGGACGATCATCATCAGCCTTTGACTGAGCATCGTCCTGGTCTCCTGCAATCCTCCGACTGCCAGTGCCCTGGGCACTCTCTGCCTCCACTTGCACCTCACGAGTGTGAAGTGCCCTCACCACTGTGCACCGACATTCTAGCGCCTGAGCTGCTGGTATCTGTGTTGGTGCCCGATTCCAAGAGTGCATGTGAAGCCTGGCAGTCCTGTAGTGTCAGGGGTGGGTTTTCGGGCTCCTGTGATTGAGTGCGTGCTGGCAAATCTAAGGGAGAATAAGGACATGTCATTAGTTAAAGTCATCTCCCTGTCACTGTGTATGTCAGGCATCCTGGTGAGACCATGGAGATCTGCATCATGGTGCCATCGTCTTCCAATCATCAATGGGGGTTCCAGGTTTGAGGCTCCCATCAGTGATGAGGCTACACAAGAATCTTTGCACCATCCGAAACTCTCACCTCTGTTCACTGCGCTCTTACCTTTGTCTGACACCCCAGCCTCTCCGCGGCCGGTTGACCGAGGTGGGTGGCGCCTCTCCAGCTCCAAGACGTCCTGCTCGAATCTGGATAGGATGAGGAGGTTTGGGGGGGGCCTCTCCCTATCTACAACCTTTCAATGTTGTTATGAGTCATCTTCTCCTGAAAGCACAGAGGAGCATGGATTAGTCCACTCTACCTGCAGCGCCAACCCCAGCTGAGGGGCACCTCGCAGGGCACATCCGAGTCGTGGCCCTCGAGCTGAAAGGCACTCAGTCCAAGCAGCCTCGGCCAGCTCCGGCATCACTGACAGTTGGCACTCAGATTCTAACACCCCGGAGCTCCACGGGGGAACACTTCGCCACCCTGATCCATGCCAACACGGTGCCCACCCTTCCTGAGGGCGGCAGGTCCTTTTGCAGCACTGCGCCCATCGTGGCTACTGACCTGCGCTGCCACTTCTTCCAAAGCTCCTCCCATCTCTGGGGACAAGGGTTTCCCTCCTGACAGCCACCTCCTCCAGGAGGACCACGATCAAAAAAACCAGGGGGAGTGGGGTGAGTTCCCACCCCATCTGCCCTCCCGCCTGTCAACTCCAGCCGCACTTCAGTGTTTACAACGCAGAAGATATGTTCGTCCCTGGCAGCCTTCAACGAGCAGCCTGCGGTGTTTTTAAACCAGCCACAGGGTCGCCCGCCATTGGCTAAAACTCAGGCGCACGTTGCTACTGTCCTTTCTATTCCATGAGCTATAACTTTGCTCACAAGTCTGTTGTGCGGCACTTGATCAAATGCCGTTTGGAAGTCCATGTACATCACATCAACAGCATTACCCTCATCAACCCTCTCTGTTTGTTGTCATCAAGTGCGATATTGAGTGGCATAGAGGACCATGGTCTTCCAAACTCTCCGATCACAGCAAGAGTGGATGACCTCGTTGCTGGAGTCCTGGTTAGGCCAGTCTTTAATGCTGCTTCTCTCATTACTTCATCAAAAAACTCCAGCAAGTTCGTTAAACATGAGGAGGAGGAGGGAGGAGGAGGGCGCGAGTGCACACGGCAGCGAGGAGGAGGAGGGAGGAGGACGAGGGCGCAAGTGCACACGGCAGCGAGGAGGAGGGAGGAGGAGGAGGAGAAGGGGGAGGCCGCGAGTGCACACGGCAGTGAGGAGGAGGAGGGAGGAGGAGGGAGGAGGGCGCGAGTGCACACGGCAGCGAGGAGGAGGGAGGAGGAGGAGAAGGAGGAGGCCGCGAGTGCACACGGCAGCGAGGAGGGAGGAGGAGGAGGAGGAGGCCGCGAGTGCACACGGCAGCGAGGAGGAGGGAGGAGGAGGAGGAGAAGGAGGAGGCCGCGAGTGCACACGGCAGCGAGGAGGAGGGAGGAGGAGGAGGAGGAGGAGAAGGAGGAGGCCGCGAGTGCACACGGCAGCGAGGAGGAGAGAGGAGGAGGAGGAGAAGGAGGATGCCGCGAGTGCACACGGCAGCGAGGAGGAGGAGGAGGAGGAGGAGGTGGTGGAGGAGGTGGAGGCCCCGTGTGCACACGGCCGGGAGGAGGAGGAGGGGGAGGAGGTGGCCGCGAGTGCACACGGCCACAAGGAGGAGGTGGAGGGAGGGAGGGAGGGAGGGAGGGAAGAGGAGGCGGGAGGAGGCGGCGGGAGGAGGCGGCGGGAGGAGGCGGCGGGAGGAGGCGGCGGGAGGAGGAGGCGGGAGGAGGAGGCGGGAGGAGGAGGCGGGAGGAGGAGGCGGGAGGAGGAGGCGGGAGGAGGAGGCGGGAGGAGGAGGCGGGAGGAGGAGGCGGGAGGAGGAGGCGGGAGGAGGAGGCGGGAGGAGGAGGGGTCCCCGTGTGCTCGCGGCCGGGAGGAGGAGACACAGGAGGTGGTGATTATGCTCGGCCACAATCCGGCTGATCTCTCACAGTTTCACCATCCACTGCTTCAATCAGGCAAATCACATCAACACCCACAGCCGGGACACTCAGTCAGTGGCTCCTGGAAATATTGTCCCAGGATCCATTCCCATCCACCCAAACAGGCCGCAGCCTAGCATCGTATCTGAGAGACGGCACTTCCACCAGTGTTGCACTCCCTCAGTACTGTACTAGAGTGTCTGCCTGGATTCTTCTTCATTCTTCCTTGTGACAATCCCGAACTGAACTGAGCGAGTGGTTTGCCAAATCATTTCAGAGGGCAGTTAAGAGTCAACCGCATTGCTGTCGTCAGGTATAGGCCAGACCAGATAAGGATGGCAGATTTCCCTCCCTATAAGGGGCATTAGTGAACCAGTTGGGTTTTTAACAACAACCAACGGTCTCCATTACTAAGACTAGCTTTATATTCCAGATTTATTAATCTCAAGTGTAAATCCCACCAGCTGCTGTGGTGGGATTTGAACCCATGCCCTCCGAGTTACTTGGCCAGTGACATTACCACTACGCCATCATCTCGCCAGTCTCTGGGGTGGGACTTGAATCTACACCGAGGCCACTGCATTACCTACTGAGCCATAGCTGACATTTCCACCCTCATCTCCACAAGTCTCTGCGGGTCCAAGGAAACCAGGTTCAACGGTACAAATCCTGGAAGCCAGATCCGAGGGTGTGATTGAACAGGGCAGTGTAATAGTGGGGAGTACACAGTACCCACAAGGAAAAAACTGTTTTCTTCCCCAAGCCATTACATTAATGACATGTTTCACGTTGTGCTGTGCCTTAAATATAGATACTCCAAAAATGGACAGGAGCCCCTGGGGTTAAAGGGCGGGTTGTTTTGTATTACATTTCACTGCTGCATGGGTAATGTATCAAACAATAGTTACCATACTCAGTGAACAAGGAAAATGCTTCACCACAGCCAGGGATGCAGAACACTAACCCGGCGTCACAGTCCACAGGGAAAGGAACTCGCAGCCGCTTGATAAAACCAGTAGAGATGGGAAAGGGAGAGCCCCACGTCATCCATGAGACCCAATCCGTCCACAGATCAACTACAATCCGCCCATCATTCATTTCATCCTCTGATCCTTAAGCAATATCCCAGAAAACTCCCACAAATCACCACACTTCCAAAATTGAGCCCAGATCAGCCGTTTAACCTGACCCAAGAAAGATGGGAATTACAGTGTTTCGTCAGGTTAATGTTTACCCCCTGTAGCTGTCCTGCTGATGTCCCCGTCCCATCAATGAACAGAGCTCATAGAGCACAGAGTGGGGTGGTTCAGTGGGTCAGTGAGGAACAGCAAACACACAACCGTCAGTAACGTTCACCGATAATCAGCATTCACCGATACACCGCCATTCACCCGATCAATCATCGCTTGCTGCTACAGTAAAATCGATTTGCACACAGCAAGATCCCACAAACAGCCTCGTCGTCGAGGGCGGGGATTTTCCAACCCGGCCCGCCGGCAGGGTCTTCCGGTCCTGCCTGCCAAAGTCGGTGAACGCCCGGCCGGCTCGCCACACCGGTCACCGCGGGGCCGGAAACTCCCAGCCCAAGGCTCCTCAGGCCTACAGGCATCACCCCAAATCCAAATGCTCCTCGCACTCCCAGCTGTCGTGCATCCTCCCTTTGCCCACCCATCGTCCTTTTGCTGGCTAGGCCTGAGGCGCTGGAATTCTCTCCCTAAACTTTGCCGTCTCCCTCTCTTTTCCTTTCGGTTTTTGTCAGGCAAGAGTGTTAAGATTTTGAGCAGATGGTGTGAAGATAGAAATTAGCCGCGATCTCGCTAAATGGTGAAAAAGGCGCTTGAGGGACTATAGGCCGTACTCCTTCCCATGCTCAGGAAACCCACTGCCGAGGAAGTTTTAGACCATCCCTCCTAATAACGAGGCATTGGTTAAAACACATTCTTATTTTCACAAAAGAAAGTGCTCCTTTAAAAATAAAAACACAAGGGAAAATGAAGACACTCACAATTACAGGTCTTAAATAGCAGCAGTTTCGGGGTTTGGTGACAGGGTTTTGAGGAGGAGAACGGAGATTTGTGTTAAAGGGCCTGGCACATCTGGCAGGGTCTGTTTCCCATGGGAATATCCATCCCTTCCTTGCAGCACAGGCTTCTCTGAGAATCTCACCCCTGTACTTGGGGTAAAGGAATGTGAAACTGGAAAGCCTGCCAAAAAGCAGCGACACACACAGTCAGACAATTCCATTTTAGGTTAGTTTAAGTCATGGCTAGGTCTTAATCCCTCGCCCACATCTTACTGACCAGAACAGATTAAACAAGAGTTTGCTCCGTCAGCTATTTGTCTAACTCCTCCCCTCTACACTAACTATCTTTGGCTTCTCCCCACCTCCTTCTAATGCAGCAAGTGACCCTCCTCCTAACTATCTCTCCATTGCAACGCTCCTGACCTCTTCCCATTTTATTGATGGGGTAGGGGGGTGTAAAAGGGAAAATCTTGCAGTTTTATGGCATCTTCCACATCTCAGGGCACCCAAAGCATTTTATAGCCATTGTTGCGTGACTAAATGATCTGGTCATGCTTCAATAGTCATGCTGCAAATTAATGGGGAGGCAGGGGCGTAGCGGTATTGTCACTGGTCTAGTACTCCAGAGACCCAGGGTAATTTTCTGGGGACCTGGGTTCAAATCCCACCACGGCAGGTGGTGAAATTTGAATTCAATAAAAATAAAATCTGGAATTAAAAGTCTGATGACGACCATGAAACCATTGTCGATTGTTGTAAAAACCCACCTGGTTCACTAACGCCCTTTAGGGAAGGAAATCTGTCATCCGTACCTGGTCTGGCCCACATGTGACTCCAGACCCACAGCAATGTGGTTGACTCATAAATGCCCCCTGAAATGGCCTAGCAAGCCACTCAGTTCTCAAGGGCGGTTAGGGATGGGCAATGTAATTGAAACACAATAAAGAGTTTGAAGCACCATTGAAGTCTAGTCACTATTGTATTGACACCACCAAACCACTGGTTCACTAACGTCAAGGATGGAAACCTGCTGTTCTTACCCAGTCTTGGCCTGGATGTGACTCCACACCAACATGGCTGACTCTCAGCCACAGTACATTCAAACCAGGGGCTAGGGCCAATTACCCCCAACCTCTGAGAATGGATTTTAAAAGCAGAACTCTGTCCAGTTCTACTCGCTCGTCCCTCAGCTCCAGGAAGTCCCTGCTGCTCATCGCTCAACTGCAAAATTCCCACTCTACTGGGAGACCAGTGGCCATTCAGCCCCTCAAGTCTGTTCCGTCATCTGGTTTCGATTATGGCTCAGCATCATTAACCATGATACCCTTATCTTACAAATATCCAACACAGCCTCAAAAATTCCAATCATTTCCCCAGAGTTCACAATCTTTTGGGGGGGGGGAAAAAGAGTGTTCCAGATTCCCAACACACCGTGTGAAGTGTTTCCCGAATTCCCTCCTGAATGACCAGGTCCTCATTTTAAGATTACCTCCCCTAGTTCTCAATTTCCCCCTCCCCAACAGAGAACGCAGGTTCTCTGTATCTATCCTATCAAGTCTCTTAATCATTTTAAATTCCTCGATTAGATCCTTCCTCATTATCCCAAACTGAAAAATACAAACCAATTTTATGTAACCTGTCCTCATAATCTGCACTGAAGCCTTATTCAGACCAATCCCTCTTTCCAAAAGGTGCCCAAAATTGAACTCAGTACCTTCTTTTCTAGATTTGAAATCACTCCGCCATTGGCCACCTTACCTTCAGTTGCCATGGCCCCGAGCGCTAGAGTTTCCTTCCTAAGCCTCTCCATGAAGCTATCTCTCTTTCCTCCTTTAAATCGCTCCCTGAAATCTAGCTCTTTGGCCAAGTTTGTGGTCACCTGTCCTAATATCTCCTCAGTGTTAAAGTTGGGTGAGAATCACTGCTGTGAAGCACCTTGGGACGTTTTACTACATTAAAGGCGCTATATAAATGAAAGTCATTGCGGCTTTTCCTCCTTTACCTTGGAAACCGCTTTGAACAGCGCTCCCGCCTCTCAGTCAGAAGGTTGTGGGTTCACTGTCCTATCCCAGGGAGCTCAGCACAAAAAAATCAAGGGCGACATTCCCCGGCTTTTGGCTTTTGACAGTAAAACCGAGGCCCCGCCTGCTCTCCCAGGCAGCCATGCTGTTTTGAAGATGAGCAGGGGGAGTGATCGCTGGCGCCCTGGCCAATCAGCAGCAGGTCATTACCACATTACTGTTTGTGGGGGCTTGCTGTGCACAAATTGGCTTCTGTCTTTCCTACGTTACGACAGTGGCCACGTTTCCAAAATATATTTCATTTTCTGCAAAGCCTTCTGGGGCATCCCAAGATCACGAAGGGCGTGATATAAATCCAAATCTTTCTTGAAACTTGGATCATTCCTAATGCTCAGCATCACGCGAACGGGATCGATACAGGACCCTTAATTTTTCAGCGCATTTCCCAATCCTTGGCCATGGTTGTATATCCAAGTTTGCAGACGCGTGGAGGGGGTTACAGAGGGTGTTGAGTGGTTGAAGCTGTAGAGAGATTTAAACACAAGGACGGGAACTTTAAATTCAAGGAACTGGAGGGCCAAGAGATGGTGTCGACCCACAAAGACAAAAGGTGAGGGTCCAGTGAGACTCGATGCACGTTAGCATACTGACAACAGGATTTTGGATGAGCTCTCTTTTAAAAGGTGGGTGGAGGCTGGGAGGCAGACCAAGACAGGGTTAGAATAATAAGGTCTGATCTTAACCCCTCCAGCACAAATTGGGCGGGCAGACTGAAATCCAACCGGGGGGCCTTAGTGATCTGTACAGGTCAGTACAACCCCAGGTGGTACATTTAGCCATTGAGTCATTGTGGGGAGGGCTTATAACACAATGAGCCTATCCCCTGTTGTTCCTGAGTAGGCCGAGGTCTGGGGCAGAACTGGGATGTTTAGCTGCTATCCCAGGACTGTCCCTTTAAGTCCTGCACCTCTGATCCAGAGAACTGCAGGTCTTTAAAATCACTGATTAAACTACCTGTAGATTTCAGCCTGTGGCACAACCACCAGCTTTAGACTGTTTTTAAAAAAAATTGTTTTCTTTTAAATCTGTGGAGAAAGTGTGACAGATGGACTGTGGCAGATGAAGTTTAACAGATGGGAGTGTGACAGATGTACTGGGACAGACAGGGCCATAGTTAGCCTGAATAAAACTCTCTGTCCCCAAGCTTTTTTTGTGCGAAGATTTAATAACATTTTCCTGTAAATCTGGAGGAGGGGACTGCATGTTCCAGGAGTGCGGGCTCATGTACAGCCTTTCCACTCAATTCCGTTCACACCATTTAGACAGGCTGCTCAGGTTGACAAATCAGCAGACATGCAGGCTCTCAGGGTTGTTACAGCGCAGAGGAGGCCATTCAGCCCATCACGTCTGCACTGGCTCTCTGGATGAACAATTCACTCGGTGCTATTCTCCCGCCTTCTCCCTGTAACCCTGCGCATTCTTCCTTTTCAGATAACAGCCTAATTCTCTTTCGAACCCCTCGACTGAACCTGTCTCCACCACACTCTCGGGC
Source organism: Cetorhinus maximus (assembly GCF_964194155.1). NCBI lineage: Eukaryota > Metazoa > Chordata > Chondrichthyes > Lamniformes > Cetorhinidae > Cetorhinus > Cetorhinus maximus. Next base: position 163,170,432 of record NC_135883.1, on the reverse strand, counting down.
AGCGGTGTCATAATCTGATTCATAGTTTGACAGCAGGTTGAATTTACCGAGGCAGTGACAGGAATTTGATGTTTGCAAACTGCTGCTCCACGGGCGAGGGCTGGAGTTACGTAGAATGTACAGAAACAAGCCATTCAGCCCAACCAGTATGTGCTGGTGTTTAGGCTCCACTCGAGCCCCCTCTCAACCTACTGCAATTTACCCCCTCTGCAAACTCCTTTCTCACATATTTACACAGCTTCTGTTCCACCACCGACGCACAGTAGCAGCAGTGTGTCCCATCTACAAGATGCACTGCAGGAATTCACCAAGGCTCCTTAGACAGCACCTTCCAAACCCACGACCACTACCATCTAGAAGGACAAAGGCAGCAGAAAGATGGGAACACCACCACCTGGAAGTTCCCCTCCAAGCCACTCACCATCCTGACTTGGAAATATATCACCGGTCCTTCACTGTCACTGGGTCAAAATCCTGGAACTCCCTTCCTAACAGCGCTATGGGTGTACCTACACCACATGGACTGCAGCGGTTCAAGAAGGCAGCTCATCACCACCTTCTCAAGGGCAACTTGGGACAGGCAATAAATGCTGGCCCAGCCAGCGAAGCCCACACCCTATGCATGAATAAAGCAAAAAAAATCTATACTATTCGCCCCCAACTATTCCATGTGGTACTGAGTTCCACATTCGCACCACTCTCAGAGTTTAGTGCTTTTTCCTGAATTCCTGATCGGATTTATTGGGGACGATTTTATATTGATGGCTCACAGTCCTGGTTTGTCACACAAGTAGAGAAACCTTCTCTATGTGTACCCCATCAAACCCTTTAAAGATCATCTTACGGACAGGTGATCCCTCAGCTTCCTCATACCCAGCCTGCTCAATCTTCCCTGTTCACTGCATACTAAATTAGCACACCTTCTATAAATTCATTCCCAAATGTGGGAGTAGCTGGCATGCTCAGCATTTACTGCCCATTCCCAGTTGTCTGGAGGGAGATTTAATAGAGGAATTCAAAAAGTGATGAGGGGTTTTGATAAGAATAAAGAATGAGAAATTGTTCCCACTGGAAAGTGGGTCAGTAACCAGAGGACGGAGATTTTTAAGGCTTTGGGAAAACCATCAAGATTAGCAGAGTTGTTGTTTATCAAACTCAGCCAGTTATCATAACGTGGAGTGCACTGCCTGAAAACGCAGTGGAAGCAGGAAAGTCTACAAGGACAATGGGAAAAGAGGACTAACCAGATAGCTCTTTCAAAAAGAGTCAGCACAAGGACAAAGGGCCGAATGCCCCCTTTATGTTCTGTATGGTTCTCTGCATTCTGTAGAGGTTTATATAAAGGAGGGGGGAGAAGAGAGAGAGGCGTAATTCAGATTGTCCCAATTCAGTCCTGTCAGCTGCTCTTTCATGGGTCCGAGTGCCTTAGCTCTGTAAGAATTGACTCACATTCCCCCATACCGACCTGTACCATAGTGTAACCCAGTGGCACAACAATAACGCTCCACCTTGTGAACTGGATATCAGGGTCTATCACACACACGATTCTTCAATGTCTCTGAAGACAGACGGAGTAAACACTTAGTGAGACAAACCAATTCCGAGGAGCAGCTTCACTCACAGCACAGTGAACGCACAGAACGGCAACTGTGATCACACTCATTTCATTCCAGTCAGTACAACCCATCTCTGCATAATGTAGGGAACCTGGCAGCCAATCTACACACAGGCAGCTCCCGCATAATGATACAAAATGAAGAACATGCCACGGTTCCCCACTTGAATGAAGCAAGATGACTTTGAACTGCCCTGCAACCTCAGATTTGGCAAATGTCTTTGCGGTGTTCTCGCTTAAAACTGACAGACTAATGGATGTTATTTTAATGTTTCTGTTCACTTATCCTCCATGGAGCTCCATTCACACAATGCTTGGTCTAACCAGTAGGATCTGAATAACAGTCAGGCCGGGGCAGACAAATGACTGGCGACATTTACACCCACACGCGTGCCAGCTGATGGTCACTTCCTGTAGGAAAGGGCCCAACAACCCTTCTCCAGACCTTTTAACAGCAAAGCAGCACCAGTTCAGAGTCCCTCAACATCAAACTCTGGCTGGACTTTCTAGAAGGGTACTATTGGCGGCTGAATTCAGTCCACCACATGGAGAACACAGCACGATCCAACAATACCACTCACCCAGGAGGCCTCACACAACCTTTGCTGCATCTCATCTACATCAGTAGCAATACCTTGCATTTATATAGCGCCTCTTAACATAGTTAAACATCCTGAGGCTCTTCAAAAGAGTGACCACCAAACAAAGCTTGACACCCAGCCACCCAAGGTGATATTGGGGCAGATTTACAAAAGCTTCAATCAGAGGAGATAGGGTTTTGAGGAACGTCTTAAAGGAGGAGAGAGGAGGTAGAGAGGCCGAGAGGTTTAGGGAGGGAATTCCAGATCTCAGGGCCTAGGCAGCTGAAGGCACGGCCACCAATGGTGAAGCGATTAAAATCAGGGATGCTCAAGCGGCCAGATTTGGAGGTAACCAGAGATGGGGGGGTTGTAATACTGGAGGAGAGCGCAGAGAAAGGGAAGTGCAAAGCCACAGAGGGAGTCAAAACAAGCATGAGAATTTTAAAAAAACCCCCGAGGTTTTGCTTAACCAGGTCCAGGCAGAGTATTATTTACATGGTGATATGTTGGGAAATGTGGATGTACAAAGGGATCTGGGTGTCCTTGTACACCAGTCAATGAAAGTAAACAGGCAGGTGCAGCAAGCAATTGGGAAGGCAAATGGTATGTTGGCCTTCATTGCAAGAGGATTTGAGTTCAGAAGTAGGGATGTCTTACTGCAGTTATACAGGGCCTTGGTGAGACCACACCTGGTGTATTGTGTGTGGTTTTGGTCTCCCTACCTAAGGAAGGATATACTTTCCATAGAGGGAGTGCAAAAAAGGTTCACTTGGCTGATACCAGGGATGGCAGGTCTGTCATATGAGGAGAGATTAGTTCAATTGGGCCTGAATTCACTAGAGTTTAGAAGAATGAGAGGGGATCTGATTGAAATGTATAAAATTCTAACAGGGCTAGACAGACTAGATGCAGGGAGGATGTTTCCCCTGGTTGGGTAGTCTAGAACCAGGGGCCACAGTATCAGGATACAGGGCAGGCCATTTAGGACTGAGATGAGGAAAAATGTCTTCACTCAGAGGGTGGTCAACCTGTGAAATTCTCTGAAGGCTGTGGAGGCCGGGTCACTGAGTATATTCAAAAAAGAAACTGATAAATTTCTGAATATTAGGGGCATTAAGGGGTATGGAGAGAAAGCAGGAATATGATGTTGAGATAGAGGATCAGCCATGATCATATTGAATGGCGGAGCAGGCTCGAAGGGCCGAATGTCCCTCTCCTGCTCCTAGTTTCTATGGGAGCCAATGTAGGTGAGTAAGTACAGGGGTGATGGGAGAATGGAGCTTGGTGCGAGTTAAGACATGGGCAGAGCTTTGGATGAGCTCAAGTTTATGGAGCATGGAAGAGGGGAGGCCAGACAGGTGTACCCCAAACAGCCGAGCCTAGAGTAATAAAGTCAAGGGGGTGGGTTTCAGCAGCAGTTGACCTGAGACGGACAATATCAAAATACAATGTACAATGGAAAGTCCTGTTGCACTTATATCTTGTGTTGAAGTTGCATATCACCGCTCTGGAATGCAAACATGGCTACTTGCCAACGCTCTGAATGAGCCCAGGTCGTGTGAATGGCAGCCATTGGTGGCTCCCTGCACTGTGGGGCAGCGAGATGCTTAATACGAGGGACTGTTCTGTAGAAATGAGGTCGGGCACCGTTTAGTGAAGAATTACACAGAGCTTCCTGCCCCTCCACTGATAAAGAAGCTGGGAACGCATCCCCCACACATCTCATTGAATGCTGCAATCTGATTGGCCAGCAGCTGTCTAGTCCCAGCAGTGCCAACCCAGAGTGGTGGCCACTGCTGGGACTACACCTCGTCCAACGAGTTTAAGTGGGAGCTGAAGACAAAAAGTAAATATGGGGCCCTCGGGTTGGGGACAGGAGGGGAGGCCCCAGGGGGAGGGGGAGGGGGAATGAGGACAGACCTTAAAGTGGGAGGGGTTTGCCGTGATCAGGAAAGGGAGACAGAGACAGAGCCCCCCCTCACCCTCCACCCCACCTCCCCCTGATTTTCCCACCCATGGCCAGAGCAGGCTAACCTGACCTGCTCCCACAGGCCTCGAAATTGTAGCCAGGCAGGAAACTGTTCTCATGTGGCCAATAATGGGCCACCTGAGGACTATAATCGAGGTCAGGGCAGGCAGGTCACCCTAGGCCTCGCTCTCACCGCCCTCCACCTCCCCCCCAGTCCCATCAAATTTCTGACAGGTTGGGGGGCACAGAAACAGGCCAGCTAGACCCAACTGGTCAGTGCCATTGTTTATGCTCTACATGAGCCTTCTTCCCCACCTAATCCTGTCAACGTGCCCTTCTATTCCTCATTCCATCAAGTACTTACCCGCGGCTCAGTGGGCAGCGCTCTCCCGTCTGATTCAGAAGGTCGAGGGTTCAAGTCCCACTTCAGCACTAAACATTTGGTGTACAGTACTGAGGGAATGCTACACCGAGGTGCCATTTTTTGAGTGAGGTGTTAAACACACGGCTCTCTCAGGTGGACATTGAAGATCCCATGGCACTATTTGGAAAAAAATAACAGGAGAGGAGAGATTGTTGCTAGCCTGCTGGATGCATGATTTTTATTCCATTACTGTTGAATTACAGGAAAGATGAATGATGGGGCTCTGGGATGACACGTGGTTCGGGTCAGGGAGGTCGATGCTGTGCCGGGATTTCCTGGCAGTAGACTAACTCCACGGCACTGGGAGCAGCAGGCCTGCAGCAGCTGGAGCCTATTTGTAGCTCTATTTTACACTATTCCTACTGAACACAGCAGGTATTGAAACCCAACAAACACATTAATAATGGAGAGGGCCAAAGAATATTTACAAAATATAAAGAGGAGGGAGAGAGAGGGAGAGAGAGAGGGAGAGAGAGAGGGAGAGAGAGAACATGCTTCAGGAAATGTTCAGGGTCACTCGGTAATTCTTTGCGAGGTTCAATCTGCGTAACATTCTGCAACAATCCTCATTGTGCTCATCTCTCGACTTCACTGCATTGAAAGAAAGAATCTATATTTCTATTGTGCTTTTCACATCCTCAGGACATCCCAGGGCGCATGACAGTCAATTCAGTACTTTACAAAGTAACTAATTTATGTATTGCTGAAAAAAAGAGACAGGCTGTTGGAGCTTTTTACCTTGCAACATCAGGACAGGCGCAAGAATGCCAAATTTAAAAGGGAGCAATAATTTATACTGCAGGAGAAAAACGTGCTGATTGGTTGGCAAGTCAGCTCTAATTGGTCGAGACGTTGCCATGGCAAATGTGCCAAGGAGCTATTGACTCCCATGCCTTTATTCAATTCAAAAAAGAAGCAATGCTTGGATAAATTTCTTTTGCCTGAAGGGGACAAAGGTTACGGGGAGAAGGCGGGAGAATGGGGTTGAGAAACTTATCAGCCATGATTGAATGGCGGAGCAGACTCAATGGGCCGAATGGCCTAGTTTCTGCTCCTATGTCTTATGGTCTTATGGACAGGTTCCTGCATATGAATATATTTAGCTTCTAGCAAGTATAAGTGAGCTACATCACAAGCCTGACTGATGATCTTAAGTTGATTGTTAGTATAATTCCTAGCACACTCAAGATTGTTCAGCGAGTGCTATCCGATTGTGGAATCTAGCATTAGACATTATGTCAGAGTTTTGCAACTCAGACTGGTGAAGTATGGTCAGTACTCTGCCCATTGCGAACAGCCAAGGCAACGTGCTGCCTGATACAATCCATCAGTCGTTGGGACATACGGCTTACATACCTGGCATCACATCGGCACTGAAATTTATATTCCACATTACTCATTTAGGTGGTAGGCAGAACGTCCTTTTTGGCTTGAAGGCAGCACCTGTTAGTGGAAAATACCGCTTATGTGACTACTACGTAGTAGCAGTGTGAAACGACTAGCTTCACTTGTTGCTCAAATTTTTGAGATACCTCGCCCTTCCAGTTTGTGCACCAATTTGAGCACAGCAAGCTCCCACAAACAGCTGTGATAATGACCTGATAATCTCCTTTAATGATGTAGGTCAAGAGATAAATATTGGTCAGAACACTGGTGAATTCTTCTTCAAATTAGCGTCAGGTAATCTTTTACATCTACCTTAGGACAGCAGTCAAGGCCTCAGTTTAATGTTTCATCCATGCACCTCTGACAGTGTGGCACTCCCTCAGAACGGCACTGGAGTAGCAGCCTAGATTGGTGCACCTCAGTCCTAAAGAGGGACTCGAACATACCAAACCTTCTGACTCAGGGACGAGAATACTACCCAGTGAGCCACAACGGACATGGGGCTGGGGGAAAATCAGAAGCAGCAAGTTCAAGACTTAAGCACAAAATCCAGTCTTCAAGTTGTGCCATGGGAAATTTTGGGTCCACCTGCATGAGGCATGGGGGAGACAGGCAAGGCCTCAGTTTTAAGTCTCATTGAAAGACAGCACCTCTGACAGTACAGCACTCCTTCAGTGCTGCACTGTATCTCCATAATTAGCAATGATGTCCACACGGCAGCTTGTGTGCCTAAAGCGCTCGCTGAGATCTTGACAATTGGGAATAACTCAAGTCTGAAGTGTTTATATTTCTTACTCAATGATTTGTGGGCATCGAAGAGGCTGATTGATCAAAGTGAATCTTAAGTAGAACCACAGATGTTCACAGCTCAGGAGACAGCTCTTTGGCCCATCTTGTCAGTGCTGGCTCTTCTCTACAGCAATCTCATAGCCCCCGCTCTGTGGCCTGTATCTTCCTCGGCGCACTTCCAAGGATCTAGCAGCATCTAGGTAGAACTGAGCTATGAGAAAGGACTGGAACTGTTCAGTTGCGAATACAGACAAGAAACAGAGCTGCTCAGAGCAGTAAAAGGTAAATAGGGAAGGTTACATTAAATTAAACCACAAAAAGGGGCACAGGTTGAGACTGCTGAAAAGCAAACTTTAGACCAGCATCAGCAGGTTCAGGACACGTGAGCAACCAACTTGGGGGAAGATGGTGGCATCTTGCAGTGGTAATGTCACTGGACTTGTAATCCAGCGGCCCAGGCTAATGCTCTAGGAACACAGGCTCAAATCCCACTATGGCAGCTGGTGGAATTTAAATTCAATTAATAAAAATCATTATAAAGCTAGTCTCAGTCATGGTGACCATGAAACTATCATCGATTGCCATTAAGACTCATCTGGTTCACTAATGTCCTTTAGGGAAGGAAATCTGCCATCCTTAGCTGGTCTGGCCTACATGTGACTCCAGACCCACAGCAATGTGGTTGACTCTTAACTGCCCTCTGAAATGGCCCAGGAAGTTACTCCATTCAAGGGCAATTAGAGATGGGCGAGAAAAGCTGACCTTGCCAGTGACGCCCACATCCCATGAAAGAATTCTTTTATAAAAACAAAGCAACTTTGTACACAAAGGATTGCGAAGCTGTGGAATTCGGCTACCCAACCTAGTGACTGAGGCAGAGACCAGAACATTCAACATCAGGTTACATCGTTGGTTTAAAGGAAAGAGAGAACGAGGGGCCTGCAGAAACGGAGGGAAAGGGGGAACAGCAGGACAAAGGGATATGGGGTGGGTGATGAAGGGACAGGGGAATACTGCTTGTGTGCAGTTTCCCAGCTGTAACTCCCACAAAGAACGATCAGCAATCGCCAGACAGGGCCAGGAGGTGGCCATTTTGTTACCCGCCGCTGTTCTCTGTCCCTCTGATCTCAAATCCCTCCCATTTTTCTCCATATCCCTTAATGCTGTTCCTGACCAAGTAAACATTTATTAAACACTTCCCTCAGTCTCTGGCACAGTCAGTTCCACATCATCTCAACCTTCCTGTGTGAAGACATTTATTTTTAAGTTGCATTTGATCTCTACCAGCTTAGTTTGGATTCGGAGATCATTTCCCCTAGTTCTGCAGCTGGGAGCTGCCTTCTTGAGTACACCCAGAGTGGTTCGCTACAGGGCAGTTAAGAGTCAACCACATTGCTGTGGGGCTAGAGCCACATGGGTATTGGCAGATTTCCTTTCCTAAAGGACAACAGTGAACCAGTTGGATTTTTAATGAAATCTGTTTGATTCATGGCCACCATCACTGATATGAGCTGTTTATTCCAGATTTATCTAATTGGTTGAATTTAAATTCCCCCGCAGCTCTGGTGGGATTTGAACTCATGTTAATTAGTTGAGGCCTCTAAGTTACTAGTCCAGCAATATGACCACCATGTCACAGCCTTCCTACTCCAGACACTCCTCAGGGAGCCCCGACAAAACTGCCAGAGCTGAGAGCGCGAGAACATGAGAGAGGGTTGGGCATTACGGCCCTGTCTTTCCAGGGAGCTGGGTAATTCTGCCTCACAGCCTCCAAATGCAGAACTCTCTCCTATTTTCTTTTATCCAAATATGGGTAGCTTCAGATCTGCTGCTGCAAGATGAGGAATTCTAAAAAGCTCCCAGCAACTGAAATCCATCCCTTTAATGTGCCATCTCCTGCCATATAAAAGAGGGAGTATTAGGAGCTATACAGTCGTCAAGATAAGGAATGCGCTCACACAGCCCAACAACTTTACAAACAGCCAGAGATATCACAACAGAGGTTCAAATTTATTAAGGAAGGCAAGTTGGCATATCCAAGGTTAAATAAGCCAGCTGATCTCACCACTTCAAACCTGGGCCTGTCCCTTTAAACCCTGCTGCTTGACATTATCCAATCCAGGTGACTTGAGGGAGTTGTAAACTGCTGATGGAAGCTGACACTATTTGCAGCCTTCAGACTCCAATGGCTAGCTGACCTTACCTTCTTTCAAGAACGAGACCAAAAATAAAAGATCGTTCGATGTCACAAAGTGCAACATTTAGCATGTGATGCAAGACATGCATTGCTGAGACACAGATACAGAGGTGATGCCTGGTCTCTAGTGCTTCATCCACCTGACAGGGCAGACAGGGTCCTGATTTAACATCACACCCAGTAATCACAGTGCAGTATCAGCCTGGATGATATGCTACTAACAATTAACATTTATATTATTATAGCTAACGTTAAGGACACTGTACAGAAAATGCTGGAAATACGCAGCAGGCCAGACAGCATCTGTGGGGAGGGAAATTGAGTTAGCTTTTCAGGTCTCTGACCCTTCGTCAGAACCGAAACATTAGCTCTGCTTCCCTCTCCACAGATTCTGCCAGACCTGCTGAGTATTTGCAGAATTTTCTGTTTTTATTTCAGGTTTCCAGCATCCGCAGTATTTTGTGTCAAAAACACTGTCCCAGTATCTCTGTATCCCCTGCCAGTGAAAGCTACACACATTATGCAAAGATGCAAGTTAGATAGTCAAACCTCAGACACAGCACCTAAACTTTCTTATTCAAAATTACTTAATTACAATCTAGTCACGGCTTCAAACGAAAAAAAAACAGCTTTCCTTAATTTAATTTCTAAAGTTGTTTCAACTAAACTCAATTTCCCAAACTTCCGGTGGTGGGATTTGAACATGCATTTCTTGCAGAGAGCTGGCATAGACACAACGGGCCGAACAGCCTCTGTTCTGTGCTGTAACTGTTCCGCCATTAGTTTCCACCTCTACATTGCTAGCCTAGTAACATAACCACGATACTAATGCCCCATAGCTCAGCCTCATTTCCATGTCTTTATTTATCATGTCGACAGTTTCTTCTCCATTTAAACCACTTCCATTACAAATCCAGATTCCCCCACTGTTTTCTGCTCAGACATTCCATCTCTCAACAACCCTCTCTACAACATAAAAAAAAGAGAGTTCCCCCAACCTCCTCTTTTGGTGATTACCTTAAACGTCTGCTCGCTTGTTACTGGCTCACGCAAAGAATTCTCTCCCCCCCCCACACCCCCCCCTGTTCTCCAATCAAAAATCCCTCATCATTTAGAGAGGGCCAACACGCCATGGGGGCAGCCAAATTTCACCTGCACACTGACGTCAATGTAATCTTGGATACATTTTGAATGTTATCCCTCCACCCCACCCCCTCTCTGCTACATAGCTCTTTTAGCCCAGTGTCTCATTTCTAGAAGGATAGAGTTGAAAAATTTGACAAGCTATGCTAAACTTGCAGCGAGTCTTGGTTAGATCCCTCTCAGGGTACTATGACCCGTTCTGGCCTCCATATTATCAGAAGGTTCACAAGGATTATAGCAGAACAGTGAGGGTATCCTTATGGGGGAAAGGCTAGGGTTCTATTCTCCAGAAAACAGGAGTGATCTGATACAGATATATTTTACAGTTATGAAAGGGTTACATAAGACAGGCATAGAGAGAAGCCCTTTCTACTTAGGGAATAGACCAGAACTAGGGGCCATAAATGTACGATAGTCACCAGTAAATCCAACTGGGAATTCAGGAGAAACCTCTTTGTCCAGAGAGTAGCAAGAATGTGGGGCTCACTGCTATAGGGGAAAACAGTAATGAAGGGGGAAGCTGGATAAACACATGAGGGCGGGGGGGTGGAAATAGAGGGCTATGCGGATAGGGTCGGACCAGGGTCAGAGGGGTGGGAGAGGCTCATGTGGAGGCTAAATGCCCTCATGGAGCAGTGGGGCTGAATGAGTGTATGTCTCAGAAACAGGCCAATGTAGAAAGAAGGTCACCCACAATTATTGCTCGGGTTACAAATCAATCTCACCCAATAAATTCCTTCGGCTGTATGTCACATGAGTGAAAATTCTCTTTAGCTTTTTGGGGTTCGCTGGGCTACAGCATCAGACAAATTTCCCAAAGCCGCCTTGGGCAGCTCACCAAATCATCTCCTCGTGTCCCCTTGCTGTGCCATGAACACCTCACCACATTATGGCCATGCTGGCAGGCACAGCTTTATCATGGCATGGTGTAACATCCCTTCTTACGTGCAAAACAAATGTAAATTCTATTCAGAGAAGTGGCATTGCTATAGCAACAAGTCTTACAGTTTTGTGACTGAGTGTGTACATGGTGAAGGATATAAAGGGGCAGTTCTACTTCACACCTCACTCCAAGAAATAATTTTCAATCCTATAGTTTAATCACCCGCTTTCAAAAAATTCCTTCCACAGCTCCTCAACACTCCCAATTCTTTCTGAGTTAACAGCCCCTCTCTCCCAATAGCCTCACTGCTGCCTCTCAAAGTTCTGACTCCTGCTGAGGCTATAGAACAATAGGCTATTCAGCCCATCGACCCATGCTGGCTCTTTGAGAGAGAAACCCATTGGTCCCAGTCCGCCATTCTTTCCTTATATTCCTGCAACTTTATCCTTTAAATAGGCACGATTCGCAATACCTGAATCTCCCCAATTTCCTTTCGTCTGCCTTTACCCCTGGGGTGCAAGGATCAACCATTCTCCACACCCCTCTCTCTGCCCACCTGCCACTGAGTGAGGCTGAACAGTGGCGCATCCATGCACCTCACCCCACCTCCCCTCCCACCTCTCCCCCATGCCCCTCACCCCACCTCCCCTCCCACCTCTCCCCCATGCCCCTCACCCCACCTCCCCTCCCACCTCTCCCCCATGCCCCTCACCCCACCTCCCCTCCCACCTCTCCCCCATGCCCCTCACCCCACCTCCCCTCCCACCTCTCCCCCATGCCCCTCACCCCACCTCCCCTCCCACCTCTCCCCCATGCCCCTCACCCCACCTCCCCTCCCACCTCTCCCCCATGCCCCTCACCCCACCTCCCCTCCCACCTCTCCCCCATGCCCCTCACCCCACCTCCCCTCCCACCTCTCCCCCATGCCCCTCACCCCACCTCCCCTCCCACCTCTCCCCCATGCCCCTCACCCCACCTCCCCTCCCACCTCTCCCCCATGCCCCTCACCCCACCTCCCCTCCCACCTCTCCCCCATGCCCCTCACCCCACCTCCCCTCCCACCTCTCCCCCATGCCCCTCACCCCACCTCCCCTCCCACCTCTCCCCCATGCCCCTCACCCCACCTCCCCTCCCACCTCTCCCCCATGCCCCTCACCCCACCTCCCCTCCCACCTCTCCCCCATGCCCCTCACCCCACCTCCCCTCCCACCTCTCCCCCATGCCCCTCACCCCACCTCCCCTCCCACCTCTCCCCCATGCCCCTCACCCCACCTCCCCTCCCACCTCTCCCCCATGCCCCTCACCCCACCTCCCCTCCCACCTCTCCCCCATGCCCCTCACCCCACCTCCCCTCCCACCTCTCCCCCATGCCCCTCACCCCACCTCCCCTCCCACCTCTCCCCCATGCCCCTCACCCCACCTCCCCTCCCACCTCTCCCCCATGCCCCTCACCCCACCTCCCCTCCCACCTCTCCCCCATGCCCCTCACCCCACCTCCCCTCCCACCTCTCCCCCATGCCCCTCACCCCACCTCCCCTCCCACCTCTCCCCCATGCCCCTCACCCCACCTCCCCTCCCACCTCTCCCCCATGCCCCTCACCCCACCTCCCCTCCCACCTCTCCCCCATGCCCCTCACCCCACCTCCCCTCCCACCTCTCCCCCATGCCCCTCACCCCACCTCCCCTCCCACCTCTCCCCCATGCCCCTCACCCCACCTCCCCTCCCACCTCTCCCCCATGCCCCTCACCCCACCTCCCCTCCCACCTCTCCCCCATGCCCCTCACCCCACCTCCCCTCCCACCTCTCCCCCATGCCCCTCACCCCACCTCCCCTCCCACCTCTCCCCCATGCCCCTCACCCCACCTCCCCTCCCACCTCTCCCCCATGCCCCTCACCCCACCTCCCCTCCCACCTCTCCCCCATGCCCCTCACCCCACCTCCCCTCCCACCTCTCCCCCATGCCCCTCACCCCACCTCCCACCTCTCCCCCATGCCCCTCACCCCACCTCCCCTCCCACCTCTCCCCCATGCCCCTCACCCCACCTCCCCTCCCACCTCTCCCCCATGCCCCTCACCCCACCTCCCCTCCCACCTCTCCCCCATGCCCCTCACCCCCCCACACCCCCGCAAGCCCCTTTCCCCGTGCCCTTTTTCCACACTTTGCCCCTAACCCACCATCTTCCTGGGTCTGTCTGCCTCAACCCCATCTCCTCTCCATGTGCCCACCCCATCCCCCTGTCCACCTCACCAACCCCTGCCCCCTTACCCCATGCCCTTCTCCCACCCCCCCACCTCAACCGGCCCCCCTTGCCCACACATGCCTCCCCTCCTCCCCCTCAATCCGTGCCCGCTCCCCTTGCTCCTCTCCCCATGCTCCGCTACAACCTCAGGCTCCATGCCCCTCATCCCCCCACACTGTGCCCTCCCTTTGTGCATCCTTCCCGCGCCCCTCTCCCCTACACCGTGCCCCTCTCCCCCCATGTGACCCTTCCTCCCCTCGAACCCAAGCCCCTCGTCCCTCTCTCCTTCCTTGCACCTCATGCCACTCACATCACACTGCCCCCTTGGTCCCTGTAACCCTCGCCCCTTCCGTGCTCATCTCCCCCTCGCACCGTGTGCCCCGCTTCCCCGTGCTCCTCTCCCCATGCCTCTCGCCCCCCCTCCAACCTGTGCCCTCTCCCCTTCCCACGTTTGCCATGAATATCAAACTTGGGGACTAGTATTTTCAAATCGAGTGTATCAAAAATTCTCTTTCATCTCTCAAACAGAGTAAGTGCCTGAATAATTTAACCACAGTGTCAACTACGAACAGTCAGGAGAGAGGCAGGGAGGGGGTGAGAGAGAGAGAGAGAGAGAGAGAGAGAGAGAGAGAAAGAAAGAAACAGAGAGAGAGAGAGAGACAGGAGAGGATGAGAGGCTGAAGAAGGAGGGAGTTGTGGGGAGGCAGAGAGAGAGGGAGAGACTATGTGTGTGTGTGTGTGTCTGTGTCTGTCTGTGTGTGGCACCTCGTCTCTGTTGTGTTGATGCCCTCGCCTGTAAAGCACTGCATATGAAAATTGCGCAAAAAGGCTGTACTAGCAAGAAGTCTGCTTCCCTTTAAATATTCTATTTTATTACTAACTGGGGAACGATGAGACAGGTTGAGTACACGCAGTACTACTGCAAACGTCTCTGGTTCGAGGGGAAAAAGCTCAGTAATGGATTCGATATATTAGAGAAAACATTCTCCTTTAGAACAGCGGGAAGAGTGAAACATCGATCAAAGACAGGGATGAGAGAGAAGAGGCAATCAGCTAACAGTCTGAATGAGGGTCATGGGAGAAAGACTACACACAACTCACATTAAATCAGCAATTGCCTGGATTAAAAAAAAAAGTTGACAGGAGTTATTTGAAAATAAATAAAAAAACTACTAAAAATGGAGCTACGTGTGGAGGGTATAAACAATGGCAAACAGGCATCCAGTACTTCTGTACAAATTCAAGTCATCAAGAGGTTAGCAACTTTGTTAGATACATTTCTAAAAATCCTACCTGTCAGGAATCATAAGGAGCACATTAAAGAGAGGAACAGTTATAGAGAGAGGGGGAAGATTTTTATTAGGGTTAAACATATAATATTAGAGAGCATATAAAGAGAGACATATACATACAAGAGACACACATATACACACACGATATATAAACATAGGTAATATATGCACACTTTTATAAATATACAGAGTATGTACATCAGAGAATATGTACAGAGACATTTACATGAGACACACACGATACACACAAGACATTTATCATATATACAGACACATATATCAATAGAGTTCAAGGGGGAGACATATATTAGACAGAGTTAGATGAGCTTTATAAAGCTCTGCTATTAGTTTAATTTCCCCCTGTGCTGTGGATTTAAAGGGCCCTTACCCAGTCCTGGGATGAAGGTATTCAGGAAGAGACAGAAGACAGCCAGTGGGAAAGGCATGTAGGGGATGGCTGCTCGCAGACAGCTCTTTTTCTCCCGGACCTGGATAACTACCCCACGGCTGGAGGAGGGCAGCCCCGTCACACTAACAGGCTCCTCCATGTCGGGAGATCCGGCTCCGGACCCGCTGCTCCGGCTCTGAGCCCCTCTCTCTGCACTCGGGCTGTGGAAACAACTCCTGCTGCCGCCGGGCGGAGCGATCCGAGCTGCTTTAATGGGACAGGCTGGGTATAAACACACAGTTAAAGGGGCAGGCAGAGGATAAATACACAGTTAATGGGACAGGCAGAGGATAAATACACAGTTAATGGGACAGGCTGGGTATAAACACAGAGTTAAAGGGGCAGGCAGAGGATAAATACACAGTTAAAGGGGCAGGCAGAGGATAAATACACAGTTAATGGGACAGGCAGAGGATAAATACACAGTTAATGGGACAGGCTGGGTATAAACACAGAGTTAAAGGGGCAGGCAGAGGATAAATACACAGTTAATGGGACAGGCAGAGGATAAATACACAGTTAATGGGACAGGCAGAGGATAAATACACAGTTAATGGGACAGGCTGGGTATAAACACAGAGTTAAAGGGGCAGGCAGAGGATAAATACACAGTTAATGGGACAGATAGAGGCTAAACACACAGTTAAAGGGGAAGGCAGAGGATAAACACACAGTTAAAGGGGCAGGCAGAGGATAAATACACAGTTAAAGGGGAAGACAGAGGCTAAATACACAGTTAAAGGGGCAGGCAGAGGATAGCTACACAGTTAAAGGGGCAGGCAGAGGATAAACACAGTTAAAGGGCAGGCAGCGGATAAACACACAGTTAAAGGGGCAGGCAGAGGATAGATACATACTTAAAGGGGCAGGCAGAGGATAGATACACAGTTAAAGGGGCAGGCAGAGGACAGACACAGTTAAAGGAGCAGGCAGAGGATAGACACACTTAAAGGGGCAGGCAGGGGATAAATTACTCACTTAAAGGGGCAGGCAGAGAATAAATGCACATTTAAAGGGGCAGGCAGAGGATAAATACACAGTTAAAGAGGCAGGCAGAGGATATATGTACAGTTAAAGGAACAGGCAGAGCATAAATACTCAGTTAAAGGGGCAGGCACAGAAAACATACTCGCTTAAAGGGGCAGGCAGAGAATAAATGCACACTTAAAGGGGCAGGCAGAGGATAAGTGCACACTTAAAGGGGCAGGCAGAGAATAAATGCACACTTAAAGGGGCAGGCAGAGAATAAATACACAGTTAAAGGGGCAGGCAGAGGATAAACACACAGTTAAAGAGGCAGGCAGCGTATAGATACACAGTTAAAGGGGCAGGCAGAGGATAGATACACAGTGAAAGGGGCGGGCACGGAAAACATACACACTTAATGGGGCAGGCAGAGAATAAATGCACACTTAAAGGGGCAGGCAGAGGGTAATTACACACTTAAATGGGCAGGCAGAGGATAAGTGCACACTTAAAGGGGCAGGCAGAGAATAAATGCACACTCAAAGGGGCAGGCAGAGGATAAATACACAGTTAAAGGGGAAGGCAGAGGCTAAATATACAGTTAAAGGGGCAGGCAGAGGATAGCTACACAGTTAAAGGGGAAGGCAGAGTCTAAACACACAGTTAAAGGGGCAGGCAGAGGCTAAACACACAGTTAAAGGGGCAGGAAGAGGATAAACACACAGTTAAAGGGGCAGGCAGAGAATAGACACACACTTAAAGGGGCAGGCAGAGGATAAATTGCACACTTAAAGGGGCAGGCAAAGGATATATGCACAGTTAAAGGAACAGGCAGAGGATAAATACACAGTTAAAGGGGCAGGCACGGAAAACATACACACTTAAAGCGGCAGGCAGAGAATAAATGCACACTTAAAGGGGCTGGCAGAGGATAATTACACACTTAAAGGGGCAGGCAGAGGATAAGTGCACACTTAAAGGGGCAGGCAGAGAATAAATGCACACTTAAAGGGGCAGGCAGAGAATAAATACACAGTTAAAGGGGCAGGCAGAGGACAAATATGCAGTTAAAGGGGCAGGCAGAGGATAAAACACAGTTAAAGAGGCAGGCAGTGAATAAATGCACAGTTAAAAGTGCAGGCACAGAATAGATACACACTTAAAGGGGCAGGTAGAGGATAAATACACAGTTAAAGGGGTAGGCAGAGGATAAATACACAATTAAAGGGACAGGCAGAGGATAAATACGCAGTTAAAGGGGCAGGCAGAGAATAAATGCATGTTTAAAGGGATAGGCAGTGAACAAATAAGCCATTAAAGGGGAAGGCAGACTAAATGCATTTTAAAGGGGCAGGCAGAAAACAACTACACCCTTAAAGATACAGGCAGAGATTAAATACACCCTTAAAGCGACAGACAGAGACTAAATGCACCCTTAAAGGAGCAGGCAGATTGAATGCACTGTTAAAGGGGCAGGCAGATTAAATCTGCCCTTAAAGGGGCAGGCAGAGAATAAATGCACCCTTAAAGGGGCAAGCAGAGCAAAAGAATGTGCTCTTAAACAGGCAGGCAGAGAACAAGTGTGCCTTTAAAGGGGTAAGCAGAGATTTTATCCTCTCCTGCTTGCAGCTACCCTTACCATAAGATCTACTCTCATTCTATGTCATGATAACTTGCCTTGTGCCATCCTCACACACTGTAGCAGCATGCAAAGGCACACTTAAAAGGGCAGGCAGAAAAATAAATGCACCCTTAAAGGGGCAGCTAATGGGTAAATGTGCATCTAAAAGGGTAGGTAGTCTGTAAATGCTCTCTTAAAGCAACAGCAACCATGCAAACACACTCTTAGAGGGGCAGGCAATGAACAAATACATCCTTAAAGGAGCAAGCAGTTAATAAATACACCTTTAAAAATCAAGGCGCCCATATTTTCAAAAGTCAAACACCACAACACATTTATAGGAAGGATGTGAGCACATTGGAGAGAGTGCAGAAGAGGTTTACACGAATGGTTCCAGGAATGAGAAACTTCAGTTACAAAGATAGATTGGAGAATGGGACAGATCTCCTCAGGGAGAAGAAGGCTAAGGGGAAATTTGATATTGCTGTTCAAAATCATGAGGACACTGGACAGGGTAGATAGGGAGAAGCTGTTCCCACTCGTAAAAGGATCAAGAATGAGAGGGCACAGATTTAAAGTGATTTTCAAACGAAGCAAAGGTGATGTGAGAAAAAAACTCTTTCACTCAGTGAGTAGTTCGGGTCAGGAATGCACTGCCTGGAAGTGTGGTGGAGGCAGGTTCAATCGAGGCATTCAAGAGGACATTAGATGATCATCTGAATAGAAACAAGGTGCAGGAGTACAGGGGAAAGGCAGGGCAATGGCACTAGGTCAAAATGCTCATTTGGAGAGCTAATGCAGACATGATGGGCCGAATGGCCTCCTTCTGTGCCGTTAAAATTCTGTGACTCTGTGATACTGCGAAAAGCCTTTGGAAGCTGAAGCTCTTTGATGATTGACATTTTGGGTAACCAATGATAGGAGTTTGAGGGAGGGGTAATTGAAGATAGGGGGTCATGTGATGACATCTCCTGGAATGTGTCCAGCCAGAGTTGGCAATCCTATTATGCCACCCAATCATTGAAGACAGCAGTTAGACACAACTGTCATTTGTTCCAATGACATTTCTGCCTCCATTTCTTAAAAGAAACTGAACCGAGGCTTCGTTTGTCACTAGATCCCAGCCAGAACCCTCTAGCCCGCTCTAACTTGACTGTGCAACGTACAATAGTTAGACCAATCCCTATTTAAAAGCCTTGTTTATTTTCATTTGCACAACTGAGTTCTAACAGTAGACATTTTCAGCTGGAAGCTGGATTTTAAACTAGCCAACAGGCCTCGAGTTTTGGCCCCAGAGCCGCAAGCGGGAAAGCACGCGGCCTTTCAATGAGACGTTTGGTTGAACGTGCCGTGGCTCAGCTGAAGTTGCCGGCCGCCTTCCTCAGCAAAGACGTGAAGGCAGAGAGCAGAAGAGGCAGGAAGCTGTGCAAAGTTGGTGATCAGCGAGCACACCCACTCCTCATTTTTCACGAGTGAGCAAACAGGTCTGCTGGGCTCAGCTGGTAGCGCGCCCACCTCTGAAGCTGAACATTGCGGACTGAAGCCCCACCCCAGAGGCTTGAGCGCTAAATTCAGCCTGGCACTCCAGAGCAGCGCCGAGGGCACGCTGCCCTGTCAGAGATGTCGTCTTTCAGATGAGCCATTCAACTGAGACCCTGTCCGCCCTATCAGGTGGTCAGAAAAGATCCCGTGGCACTATTTCGAAGAAGAGCAGGGGAGATATACTCTGTGTCCTGGTCAATATTTACCTCCCCCCAATCTCCCCCCGTCCCCCCACCCCCCACCTTCCTCCCACCAATATCACTAAAACAGATTATCTAATCACTATCACATTGCTGTTTGTGGGATCCTGCTGTGTGCAAATTGGCTGCCACATTTCTACGTCGCAATAGTGACTACACTTCAAAAATATTTCACTGCCTGTGGTCATGAAAGGTGCATGAGAGGTCTTTATAACTGTATCCTTAATGGGATGACAGCGTGCAAATACACAATTTAAGGGGGTTCGTCAAGCAAACACTACATTAACGAGGCAGGCAGAGAGCAAATGTACGCTTAAAGGGATCAGGGCATTCAAACATGCACTTAAAGAGGCAAGCAGCAAGAAAACCCATCCTTAGTGGAGCAAGCAGTGAGCAAATACACTTTTATAGGGGTAGGTAGTGAGTAAATGGAGCCTTAAAGGGGTAGCCAGAGAGCAAGTTCTTGCTCATGGAGGTATAAACTGAGTAAATGCATTCTCAAAGGGGCAGGCTGCATGCAAAAAATCCTTAAAGAGATAGGCAATGAATAAATGCACCATTAATGAGGCAGGCAGTGTGCAACCACATCATTAAAGTGGTAGATAAATGGACTCTTAAAGGAGAAGGCAGCAAATAAATGCAGCCTTAAAAGCACAGGCAGCAACAAAACATATTCTTAAAGGAACAGGCAGTGAGTAAATACACCATTAATTAGGGAGGCAGTAAGTAAACAAACCCTTAAAGAGGCAGGCAAGTGAATGCATTTTTAAAGGTGCAAGCAGCAAAAGAATTCACCATCAAATGGGCAGACAGTGAGTAAATGCACCCGTAAAGTGGCAGGGATGGGGAGACTGCACAGACAGCCTTATAGGAGCAGGTGAGTAAAGGAAACTTTAAGGGGACAGGCAGTGAAAAAAATCATCATTAAGTGGGTAGATAACAAGCAAATACATTGGCCAAAACATTGTATGTTTTCAAGAAGGAGTTAGATATAGCTCTTGGGGCAAAAGGGATCAAAGGATATGGGGAGAAAGCGGGAGCAGGCTATTGAGTTGGATGATCAGCCATGATCATAATGAATGGCGGAGCAGGCTCGAAGGGCCTACTCCCTGCTCCTAGTTTCTATGTTTCTATGTTAAAGGTACAGGCAGTGAGAATAAACTCCCTTCAAAACAAGGGCAACAAGAAAATGAATCCTTAAAGGAGAAGACTATGACTAAATGCGCCTTTAAACACGCAGGCAGCAAGCAAATGCATCCTTAATTGGGCATAGACAAGCAAATACACTCTTAAAGGGACAGGCAGCAAACAAGTTAACATTCAAAGGGAAAAACAAAGAGCAAATACACTTTTAATGGGACAGGCAGCAAGCAAATGCTACATTAAAGGGCAGGCAGGGAGGAAATCACTGTTAAAGGGATGGAATTCATTGCCACAGAAGGCGGTGGAGGCCAGGTCATTGAGTGTATTTAAGACCGAGATAGATAGGTTCTTGATTGGTAAGGGGATCAAAGGTTATGGGGAGAAGGCGGGAGAATAAGAAACTTATCAGCCATGATTGAATGGCGGAGCAGACTCGATGGGCCGAATGGCCTAATTTATGCTCCTATGTCTTATGGCCTTATGGTCTTATGGGACGGGATCATGCAACCATACCCTTGAAGGGCCAGACAGGGAGAAAAGACGCCCTTAATGGAATGCGGATATGCAACCACATTTTTAAAGAGATAGCCAGTGAGGAAAATCCTCCAATTTATTGTGCGCACACACCCTGTAAAGCTTATTAAATAGAATGAACCAACAGCACCGCCTGCACACATATTATGGGATGTAATTACTGGCCTCATTGTTGCAGAGGTTAGCTGTTAATTGAATACTGGTGAGCTAATGAGGCCTCTGTGACAGTGGGGTCCAGTTACATAATTTCCCTCTATGCACAGTACTTGTGGAGTAATCAGACCCACATCAGTAGGTTTGTGGTTAGCACAGGTTCCACCTTCACAGGATGACTCACTGTGTTCAACAGGAGCACCAATTAATTGTCATTATTTTAAAAATTTGCTTCCCTGATGAGTTTCATCTTTTTGTTATTAGCTTTCTGTCTACCTGTTTATCTATCTATCTCTTCCGATCTATCTTTTTATCCAACTACCACATCTATTCATCTAAATATTTATTTATATATTATTACATATAAGGGCAGGGGAATTCTACTTGGTGTTCTGGCTAATATTTATCCCTCAACCAACGTCACTAAAATGGACCATGTGGTCATTGTTGCATTGTGGTTTGTGGGAGCTTGTTGCGTGCAAATCGGCTGCAGATTTCCCGACATTACAACAGTGAGGAGACTTCCAATGTCTGTCTCAGGCTGTGAAGGGTGTTGTGACGTCCCAAGGTTTGTGAAAGGCGCTAAATAAAAATGCAGTTCTTTCCTTTCACTCAGAATATGCGTGTGCAGTTATAAAATAGATGTGAGTGTATCTGAACCCCTCGATTAGCCTCCAGTCTGTAATCACTCCCAGGTATCCATTATTCTATATATAAACCATCTGAACCCCTCAATTAGATTCCAGTCTGTAATCACTCCCATGTATCCATTATTCTATATATAAACCATCTGAACCCCTCGATTAGATTCCAGTCTGTAATCACTCCCAGGTATCCATTATTCTGTATATAAACCATCTGAACCCCTCGATTAGATTCCAGCCTGTAATCACTCCCAGGTATCCATTATTCTATATATAAACCATCTGAACCCCTCGATTAGATTCCAGTCTGTAATCACTCCCAGGTATCCATTATTCTATATATAAACCATCTGAACCCCTCGATTAGATTCCAGTCTGTAATCACTCCCAGGTATCCATTATTCTGTATATAAACCATCTGAACCCCTCGATTAGATTCCAGCCTGTAATCACTCCCAGGTATCCATTATTCTATATATAAACCATCTGAACCCCTCGATTAGATTCCAGTCTGTAATCACTCCCAGGTATCCATTATTCTATATATAAACCATCTGAACCCCTTGATTAGGTTGCAGTCTGTAATCACTCCCAGGTATCCATTATTCTATACATAAACCATCTGAACCCCCCGATTAAATTCCAGTCTGTATTCACTCCCAGGAATCCATTATTCTATATATAAACCATCTGAACCCCTCGATTAGATTCCAGTCTGTAATCATTATTCGATATATAAACCATCTGAGCATATATAATAATACACATACATATATCATCTATAATGACAGGTCCAAATTTGTATCTATTGGACCTGCCGCTCAACATTACAAGACTTGCTTGAAAGTAAGCTAAAAAAAATGCTTGCTGGACTTGTGTGAGAGTGATGAGCTACCGCATGATATATATGACAGGGTTCGTCCTCACAGTTCGCTACATCTGCGCATGCACGGGCTGTCCAAGACACACGAAAACCATGTCGCTTTACACCCCATCTTATCTATGGTTGCTTCTGCACAAACATGAATTGGCCAAATTGTTGGGCGAATTGTTACAACCATTTTTGACCAAGTTTTCCACATGCACATTGAAGGACTCCTTCACATTTGCAAAGGCCATGCAGGACTTGTATATCGATAGCAATGCTGTGTCCATTTGACATTGCTAGCCTATTCACCAATGCTCTATTTAAAGAAGTTATAATGAAGCTATTTGTGCTGCCAGCTTTATATCACAGCGATCTAGACATGCTACCATTGCATGAATCAGTATTCACTGAACTTATGAATTCGGCAACTTGCACAGTTGAGTTCAGTTTTAATGACACCATGTGTGCCAAATAGATAAGAACATAAGAAATAGCAGCAGGAGTAGGTCATTCAGCCCCTCAAGCTTTCCCCGCCATTCAATAAGATCATGCCTGATCTGCCCCAGGCCTCAACTCCTCTTTCGTGCCAGCTCCTCATAGCCCTCAAACCCCCGATATTTTAAAAATCTACCTACCTCCTCTTTAAATACTTTCAGTGATCTAGCCTCCACAACTCTCTGGGGTAGAGAATTCTAGACATTCCCTACCCTCTGAGAGAAGAAATTCCTTCGCATCTCAGTTTTAAATGAGTGTCCCCTTATTCAGTAACTATGTCCCCTAGTTCGAGATTCCCCTACTAGTAGAAACATCTTCTCAACATCTACCCTGTCAAGCCCCCTCAGAATCTTGTATGTTTCAATAAGGTCACCCCTCATTCTTCTAAACTCTAATGAATAAAGGCCTAAACTGTTTAGTCATTCTTGATAAGTCAACCCCTTCATCCCAAGAATCAGCCTAGTGAATCTTTTTTGAACTGCCTCCAATGCCAGTATATCATTTCTTAAATATGGGGACCAAAACTGTACACAGTACTCCAGGTGCAGCCTCACTAACACCCTGTACAGTTGTAACAAGACTTCCCCATTTTTAAACTCCAACCCCCTAGCAATAAGGCCAAAATTCGATTTGCCTTCTTAATTACTTGCTGCACCTTCATGCTAACCTTTTTGTGTTTCATGCACAAGAACACCCAGGTCCCTCTGTGCTGCACTTTTTTGGAGTCTCTCTCCATTTAAATAATAGTCAGCCTTTAGATTCTTCCTACCAAAGTACATGACCTCACATTTTCCTACGTTAAACTCCATCTGCCAAATTTTTGCCCACTCACTCAACCTATCTATATCCCTTTGCAGATTCCTTACGCCTTCAACACAACATGCCCTCCCACCAATTTTTGTATCATCGGCAAATTTGGGTACATTATACTCGGTCCCCTCCTCCAAGTCATTAATATCGATAGTAAATAATTGAGGCCTTGGGACTGGCCCTTGTGGCACTCCACTAGCTACGTCTTTCCAACCTGAAAAAGACCCATTAACCCTGAGCCTCTGTCTCCTGTGTGTTAACCAATCTTCAATCCATGTTAAAGCATTACCCCCAATACCGTTAGCTGCTACCTTGTGCAATAACCTTTTAATTAGCACCTTATCGACTGCCTTCTGGAAATCCAAATACGCTACATCTACCAGTTCCCCTTTATCAACTCTGCTTGTCATATCGTCAAAGAACTCTAGCAAATTTGTCAAACATGATCCCCCTTTCACAAAGCCATGTTGACTCAGTTTGATTGCATTAAGCTTTTCTAAATGTCCTATTTCTTCTTTAATAATGGACTCTAGCATTTTCCCAACAACAGATGTTAGGCTGACTGGCTTATAGTTTCCTGCTTTTTGTCTTTCTCCCTTCTTGAACAGGGGCATCACATCAGTGGTTTTCCAATCCACTGGGACCCTCCCGGAATCCAGTGAGTCCTGGAATATTTCATGATGGTGTTGCCATGGGATCCCCTCTAGGTCCAGCTCTCGCAAACATCTCTGTTGGGTTCCATGAGAAATGTGTCTTCGATGGAATGACACCCAACCTCCTACCCAGCGCATATTTCTGATATGTGGATAAAACGTTTGCTACATTTAAATCGCAGCTGCATGTAACAATGCCCTTGCATGTCTTAATGGCTCTATCTGCACTCAAATTCTCCTTTGGAATGGAGCAGCCAAATGAACTCCTCTTCCTTGACATACTAGTTGAGAAATCTGCCAGTGGGTTCTCTACCACAGTCTACTGCAAGACTACCTTCACAGGTCAATATACGCGTTGGGATTCTTACATTTCCATACACTATAAGATTGATCTTATCGGCAGCCTTGTAAATAGAGCCCGAGCTATTTGCTCACTGTGCAAGCTTGATGCTGAAATAAGGAGCATCAAAGACATCCTGCAGGATAATAGCTACCCTGATCAGATCATTTCACACTGTCTATAACGCAAATTCATGAACGGGCCTAAAGCCGTCACTTTCAGCCCTGAAAAGTGCCGAGTCTACCCCAGATTATTCTGGAAGGACAAGGTAACAGATGAAGCCACCTGTTTGATGTTGCTACTATGCAGCAGCAACACGAGTGATATTCGCCACCAACAGGATGCTGCCGTCAAGCCAAAAAGAGTTTCTGCCTATCACACAAATGAGTATTGTGGTGTATGAATTTTGGTGCCAGTGTGATGCTAGGTACGTAGGCCGTATCTCGCAATGATGGCAGATCATATCAAAAAGCATGTCCCAACCACTGTACGGTACGGGTACGGACCCACCAACCAACCCATGCTTGCAAAACTCAAAACACATTAGACATTAGATGTGATTCTGCAATTGGACAACATTTGCTAAATAATCCTCAATATGCTAAGAATTACGCTGACAAACAAATTAAGATTGTCAGTTTGGCTCGCAGTGTGTTTACTGGAAGCTACATAAATTAATACACAGGGGCCTGTACTTTGCAGGCAGAAAGAACACATTGCACCTGTTTCAGCTAAAGAAAATTAGTGACAGCCATTCGCTGAATCATTCCTCAGGGCAATGCCTTGACCAATCAGGGTCAAGTTGCCAGGTTTAAACTTCAAACAATGCTTGGCAGTTAACTGTCAGTCACCATTACTGATCCATTCTCCATGGCAACGCCTCTACCAATCAGAGCCCACTTGCCAACCAATCAGCACTCTCTTCACATACGGTATAAATTGTTGTTTTCCCCTTATAATGCTATTCTTGCAAAGTGTCCTGATGAGTGCAAGGCAAAAAGCTTCAACATGTCTCTTTTTTCAGCAATATTCTATAAGTGTGCGCATTTTCAAACAATGGCTTCCATTTATGTAGCACTTTTAACGTAGTGAAGTGTCCCAAGGCACTTGTAATATATTGGTATATAATGAGCCAGAGCGGAAATTGAAGCTGGGACTTTAGCGGTTTTGTATCAGGCAAGGGCAGTGTGTTGGAACACTGAGCCACGTGTCGGGGTGATATAACAGATGACTATGCTCACACATTCCAGCATATTACAAGCAATGAGAGTTGAAGGGCAGTGGCTGCCACTGGGTAGGCAACAAGTTGGTGAGGAGGTGTTGAAGGACTTTGGACTTTTCGATATGGATTTCTCATACTTGAAAGCTAAAAGAATGGACTTGCAATCCTGGGTTATTTGGTAAAAGAGCAGAATATGGTTGAAAGCATCAACCACAGGGGAAAGACTCCAGCACTGCTAAACTTGACTGAAATCAGAAGAAATGCTGGGTTTGTGTTAAAGTTGACTGAGCTTGAACTGCATCACGTATATTAATATTAATTACAATGCTGTTGAAGAACAAGAGTATTTCTATTAACATCCAGTTTGCTGCTATCCTCAAGGAATATGTTCAAAACCTAGCTGCACCTTCAAAAGGCAGGAGATGTAAGCAAAGCACAAAAAAGACATCAGCCTTCTCAAACCTGTTAAATCAGCAAACTCTTCAACCGCATCAAACACTGACCATTTTAGAAAGGTTTCTTGAAGACAGGAGAAGAATTAGTTCACAGGACTTGTCAATGAGTTTTATCCCACAGGCTCCCAGGAGGAGGATTTGATTGGGTTGCTCTGCAGAGAGCTGGCATGGACTCGATGGGCCGAATAACCTCCTCCTGTGCCGTAACGACTCTTTGATCAACCGTTGTTTCTGAGCTGTGCTCCCAGATCAGGTTGCAAACATCTTTGCTGATAAAACTTTTGTGCCTTAACATCAATAAAACCAATTTAGCTGCACACACTCTGGTTGCAGGCATTCGGCGAGGTTTGATCATGTGACATTCTGACCATGTGTCACCCAGTCACGTGGCATCTGATCATGCAACATTTGATCATATGACCAAGTGATACATGGAAAGGTTGTTACGTTCACTGTCTAAAGGTTGGGCCCACTGTGCTTGAGTATTTTTGCTTGTGGCCTCACACCAGCTGCTGTTATGTGAGAAATTTGGAAAACAAAAGGAGGAAAGCAAGGATGGGGAAGAAGGGAAATGGAAGCTAGGTTGGAGGAGGGATTCACAAAATGGGAAACCAGATGTGGGAAGAGCTTTGATTCCACCAGTAATAGTAACTGGCTGAAATTACATCAATAACTAGCAGGAGTGACACTCAGATCCCCTTCAAAACCAACAATAACACACTGATAATCTATATGTAACCTATAGGAATCAGGATAATCCCCCAATATCCTAACTGTCTACCACCTTCTCAAGGGCAAATAGGGATGGGCAATAGATGCTGACCTAGCCAGCGATACCCACAGCCCGTGGATGAAAAAATAAAAGTGACCCTGAAACCCACTGCTATGCAGCCTGATACAGCCCTGAGAGTGCACAAGGTGCAGTCCAGCGCCTCAGTTGATGCTACTTTTAGAAGGCCCCATCTCTATCCCAGTCTCCTCAGGTGCAGAACAAAAAATAAAAAATACCTGGAAAAACTCAGCAGGTCTGGCAGCATCGGCGGAGAAGAGTACAGTTGACGTTTCGAGTCCTCATGACCCTTCAACAGAACTAAGTAAAAATAGGAGAGGGGTGAAATATAAACTGGTTTAAGGGTGGGGGAGGAGGGGGGAGAGAGAGAAGGGGATGGGGGTGGTTTTTGGGACAAGCAAGAAGTGATAGGAGCAGATAACCAAAAGATGTCACAGACAAAAGAACAAAGAGGTGTTGAAGGTGGTGATATTATCTAAAAGAATATGCTAATTAAGAATGGATAGCAGGAAGGCAAGGTACAGATAGCTCTAATGGGGGTGGGGTGAAATAAGACTAAAAGGGCATAAAAGGTATAGATAAATGATCGGTGGAATACATTAAAAATAATGGAAATAGGTGGGAAAAGAAAAATCTATATAAATTATTGGAAAAAAACAAAAAGGAGGGGGAAGAAACGGAAAGGGGGTGGGGATGGAGGAGGGAGTTTGGCCTCAAGTGAACTCTGACCCTCAGTCAGACTCAAACTGCCGGGAGGTTTGTGGCCCATTGCAAACCTATAATGCCACTTCCAGGACAAACTACACTACCATAACTGGACAGGAGGTGTCATGAAATAGAGAAACCTCCTGCAGCTCTTTAATCTAATGAGTATCTTAATGAGGTTCACCGTGGAACAAACCATAATAGATTATCACTAACAATTATATCTTCTCGCCCATTTACCCAGGACATTCACAAGAGATTGTCAACCTCCTCTTGCAGTTAATCGTTGGAAACGAGTTTAATGAAGAGACACTGCGTTATAGGAGCCCAACAGCATCCAAGTGAGACAGTCCAGAGGGATTGCAAACACTTGTACTGTCTGCAGCTTATTGCACTATAGTTAGTCAGCCCTGATTAGAAAAATTCATCTCAATGAGCATAATGTAAAACTGTGAAGATAAATTACGAGCCAGCAATTTGCTGCCGGCATCTAAAGTGAAAAATGTTCGCAAGCAATTAGCTTTATTCTCAGGATTTAACACGATCACAGAAAAAGCACACAGTCCAACACATCAATTAATTAACTGCTTACAGGACTGGAAACTAATTTTGAGGTTCGAATGGTTTACATATGGAATACTGGTTGCCTGGGAGTGATTAGAGACTGGAATCTAATCGAGGGGTTCAGATGGTTTATATATAGAATAATGGATACCTGGGAGTGATTACAGACTGGAATCTAATCGAGGGGTTCAGATGGTTTATATATAGAATAATGGATACCTGGGAGTGATTACAGACTGGAATCTATTCAAGGATTTCAGTTTGGTTTATATATAGAATAATCGATGCTTGGGAGTGATTACAGGCTGCAATCTAATTGAGGGGTTCAGATGGTCTATGTATAGAATAATGGATACCTGGGAGTGATTACAGACTGGAATCTAATTGAGGGGTTCAGATGGTCTATGTATAGAATAATGGATACCTGGGAGTGATACAGACTGGAATCTAATTGAGGGGTTCGGATGGTTTATATATAGAATAATGGATACCTGGGGGTGATTACAAACTGGAATCTAATCGAGGAGTTCAGATGGTTTATATATAGAATAATAGATTCCTGGGAGTAATTACAGACTGGAATCTAATTGAGGGGTTCAGTTGGTTTATGTATAGAATAATGGGTACCTAGGAGTGATTACAGACTGGAATCTAAGCGAGGATTTCAGTTGGTTTATATATAGAATAATGGACGCTTTGGAGTGATTACAGGCTGGAATTCAATCGAGGGATTCAGATGGTTTATATATAGAATAATGGATACCTGGGAGTGATTACAGACTGGAATCTAATCGAGGGGTTCAGATGGTTTATATATAGAATAATGGATACCTGGGACTGATTACAGACTGGAATCTAATCGAGGGGTTCAGATGGTTTATATATAGAATAATGGATACCTGGGACTGATTACGGACTGGAATCTAATTGAGGGGTTCAGATGGTTTATATATAGAATAATAGATTCCTGGGAGTAATTACAGACTGGAATCTAATTGAGGGGTTCAGTTGGTTTATGTATAGAATAATGGATACCTGGGAGTGATTACAGACTGGAATCTATTCGAGGGGCTCAGATGGTTTATATATAGAATAATGGATACCTGGGAGTGGTTACAGACTGGAATCTAAGCGAGGATTTCAGTTGGTTCATATATAGAATAATGGACGCTTGGGAGTGATTACAGGCTGGAATCTAATCGAGGGGTTCAGATGGTTTATATATAGAATAATGGATACCTGGGAGTGAATACAGACTGGAATCTAATCGAGGGGTTCAGATGGTTTATATATAGAATAATGGATACCTGGGAGTGATTACAGACTGGAATCTAATCGAGGGGTTCAGATGGTTTATGTATAGAATAATGGATACCTGGGAGTGATTACAGACTGGAATCTAATCGAGGGGTTCAGATGGTTTATATATAGAATAATGGATACCTGGGAGTGATTACAGACTGGAATCTAAGCGAGGATTTCAGTTGGTTTATACATAGAATAATGGATACCTGGGAGTGATTACAGACTGGAATCTAATCGAGGGGTCCAGATGGTTTATATATAGAATAATAGATTCCTCGGAGTAATTACAGACTGGAATCTAATTGAGGGGTTCAGTTGGTTTATGTATAGAATAATGGGTACCTAGGAGTGATTACAGACTGGAATCTAAGCGAGGATTTCAATTGGTTTATATATAGAATAATGGACGTTTGGGAGTGATTACAGGATGGAATCTAATTGAGGGGTTCAGATGGTTTATATATAGAATAATGGGTACCTGGGTATGATTACAGACTGGAATCTAATCGAGGGGTTCAGATGGTTTAGATATAGAATAATGGATACCTGGGAGTGATTACAGACTGGAATCTAATTGAGGGGTTCAGATGGTTTATATATAGAATAATGGATACCTGGGTATGATTACAGACTGGAATCTAATCGAGGGGTTCAGATGGTTTATATATAGAATAGATGAAGTGTATTCTTGTTATGACGTGGCAGATGGTGTGTGCCAGGCAAACCAAATCCGCAAGAGAAACTTGGCCACGATTTTACAACGGTTTTGCAAGTTGTATTTATTATGAGAGGTGTTTACTGAATTCAGAAGTAATAAGTCCACGGAGACCTTTAGAGATTTTAAAAATTAAATTAAAATGTTTATTGAGAAAATGTAAAAGATTTCAAGCACAAACATAAGACTACTAGTTAAATACTACTATACTAACTCCTAAAATTGTGAATTAACATGACCGCCAGTTACACCCCCTTTAAGGCAACAGTCCAAAATAGATTTTAGATTTAAAACAGAACCAGCAAATTAACACAGTACCCTCTTGACAGTGGAATTCCAAATGGCTTTTCCCCAACTTCAGTTTTGTTATATAACAAAATTATGCACAAATGCTGGAGGCTTCATTCAGGCTATTTCACACACACCTGTTAGATCTTACATGGTCTTCTGACACATAGCCTTTCATTTGCCTTTATATATATTTCTTTCTTTTTAATATGTAAATTTTATTGCTCCATATGCCTTTGAAACTGTATCTTCCTCATAACATAAAAACTTTCATGTTGCCAATATTGCCAGTAACCTTTGGGAAAAACAAACACATTCCTTAGCCTTGCTTATCTGGCTAGTTGTAAACAGATTAAAATCCCTTTGTAGTCCAAATCTCTTCACTTATCTAAAATTGCAAATTCCCTTCACACCTTACATGCTAAGTCAGCATCCAGGTTTACACATTAGCATCTCAACAATTAGCTTCTATTGATGATTTCACACTTGCGGCCTACTTGACTCCAAATGTAATTAAATCGCACATAGACCTAACTATACTTACCCCCATAAACCTACTTCACAATAAACCAGAAAAATATTATGAAAATTATATTTTCATCACATTTCTTGACTTTAAAGCAGCTAAAAGGGCAATATCCAATGCTTATGAGCTTGTCCCTGAAGCTTATCAATTAAAGTTTAGAACCATAAGAAAGAAACCTAATCAGACATTTGCAGAATTTGCAAGAGAAAAAGAAATGCTGTGGTTTCAATCACTGAAATTAGAAAAAAAACTTTTGAGAATGTGTGGGAAATTATCATTATGGGAGAATTGTGGAATAGTATTCCAGTCAGCAATAGGACTTATTTAAATGGGTGTCACGTATCAAAGATCTGAGAAGTGGCAGTTTTGGTTGATGCCTATGATATCTGACACAGACAGTTACATATGGTCATATGGGAATCAACAGAGAAATTGGAGGAATAGAAAATCTGGTGATGGAAAAGGTACTAGTTCTAGGGAACAGACAGAAGGACACCAAAATAGTACAGGAGATAGGCTAGAGCCTAAAGGTGATGTAAAGAAAATAGTATGTTTCCATGGAAATAAAACTGGACACACTAAAGCTAATTGCTGGAAATTAATTGGGAGGCCTATTACAGTAATAGGGACACTGGGAGACCCTTTTAACAAAAACTAATTTAGGGAAGGAGACAAGATGTAAGTGCATTGGAAGCAGTTCAGAGAAGGTTTACCAGACTAATGCCTGGAATGGGTGGGTTGTCATATGAGGAAAGACTAGACAGACTAAGCTTATATCCACTGGAGTTTAGAAGAGTGTGAGGCAACTTGGTTGAAACATATAAGACCCTGAGAGGTCTTGACACCTGAGGGTGGATGCGGAGAGGGTGTTTCCTCTTGCGGAAGAATCTAGAACTAGGGGTCACTGTTTAAAAATGAGGGGTCGCCCATTTAAAACAGAGATAAGGTGAATTTTTTTCCCTCAGAGGGTCTTGAGTCTTTGGAAATCTCTTCCTGAAAAGGTGGTGGAAGCAGAGCCTTTGAATATTTTTAAGGCAGAGGTGGATAGATTCTTGATAAGCAAGGGGCTGATAGGTTGTCGGCAGGAGGTGGGATGCAGATTTGAGGTTACTACCAGATTAGCCATGACATTATTAAATGGCGGAGCAGGCTTGTGGGGCTGAATGGCCTACTCCTGCTCCTTGTTCGTGTGTTCATATGTATAAGTGACAAAACAGTAACCATAGTGCAGGTGCAAAGTGAAGGCTCGGAATCTACCAGAGTTAGGGACAATTCTTCAGTATAGTCAAGTAATTGTGGAAAAATATATTACAGAAAGGCTTAACGATCTTGTTTATGGAGGAGAGTTATTCCCCTATTCTTCTAATCAAGGAGGTAAACCATTAGAGATATTGTGAGACACTGGAGCAAGTCTGTCACTGATGCTGGCTGATG
This sequence comes from Cetorhinus maximus, assembly GCF_964194155.1. Taxonomy (NCBI): domain Eukaryota; kingdom Metazoa; phylum Chordata; class Chondrichthyes; order Lamniformes; family Cetorhinidae; genus Cetorhinus; species Cetorhinus maximus. Next base: position 163,137,491 of record NC_135883.1, on the reverse strand, counting down.
ATACAATTGGATCTATCCACGGAGGGTATAAACCAGTCCCATTATATATAATTGGATTAAAGAGTGATTTAGTAAGCGGAGAGGTTGCAGTTGGAGTACTGCATCAAATCCCTACAGCTGGAATTGATTTTATCTTGGGGAATGACCTGGCTGCTCCAAAAATATTAGCCTCACTGAGGGTGTCGGGAACAACCAGGGAAGTGAAAGAAACCGAGATCCTACAGGGGTGGGGGCATCCTAGATTGTGTAGGGACTAGATCTCAGGCCCATAAAATTAGACAGGAAGAGGGAGAATTTATACAAAAGGGAGATGACGTGGAAATTCAGATATGTTTGACACTATTTTCAAAAACTTAAGCCAAAAGGAGGAAGGTAAAGAGAATGAGGCTGACATATGGTTAGCTCATCTTCTTTAGTAGAAATGAAACAGGCTGATCCTGAGTTGAGAGAGCTGCATCAAACAGCCCAATCAGAGACTGAATCAGAACCAATACCTGAGTGCTATTATTTAGAAGACAAAGTGCTAATGAAGAAATGGAGACCACCTCAAATACCAGCCGATGAGGAATGAGCAGTAGTTCATCCTGAGAGTGGTAACGAAATTTTACGAGTGGCTCATGAAATTCCAATGTCATTTAGGGATTAGGAAAGCATAAACTAAAATATTGAAACATTTTTATTGGCCATGATTGCATGAAGATGTGGTCAAATTCTGCCAGACATGTCCTACATGACAGGTAGTGGGGAAACTCCAATCATCAGTTAAAGCTGCACCTTTAATTCCAGTACCAGCTTTGGAAGAATTGTTTAGCAAGGTGCATTCAGGTCAAGGCTCAAATTCTATGTCACAAATATTCAAAGAGATAATGAACAGTTTGGGAATTAACACAATTTAAGTCTTCAGCTTATCAACCACAATCTCAGGGAGCATTCAAAAGATAGCACTGAACTTTAAAGACTATGACTTTAATCCTATTGTCAGGAATGTCCGAATGATTAGGATAAAGGAATTTCATTTTTATTGTTTGCCAGTAGGGATGCCCCAAATGAGTCCACAGGATTCAGTCCTGTGAATTCTGGGAGTGATTACAGACTGGAATCTAATCGAAAGGTTCAGATGGTTTATATATAATGGATGCCTGGGAGCTATTACAGTCTGCAATCTAATCAAGGGGTTCCTAAACATAGGAATGTAGGAACAGGATGAGGCCATTTAGGCATTTCTACTATTCGATGAGATAAAAATTAATCTGTGACTTAAATCCATATATGTGCCTTTGCCTCAATCCATTAATGTCTTTTGTGATAGATTTAGTAACATCTCCTTCTTTGACTCAGCATCCATTTTGTACTTTCTGATTCGGCCTCTATGAAGTGGCTTGAAGCATTTTTCTGCATTAAAGGTTTTCTGCAAGTATGAGTTCTCCTTGTTATTTATATCTATCTGAGAAGGCAGACAGTCCCTCAGTTTAATAACTCTATCAAAGGACCCCAAAGTAGTGAGTTGATGATGATTTATAACCTGGTGAAAGAGGAAGGTTGAGAATAAAGGAGCATCTGTCACCTGGCAGATTCTTTTTGCTAATGATTTGAATGCAAGCTGGGTTGGTTTCACTGGTGATAAATGGCATGTGTCCCTCCCCATCATCTCACTGCAGTGTGATCAATATGGAATTAAGGAGCCCTGTGTAATGTGCCTTTAAGGGATAGCAACATGACATCATTAGAAGGGAAGTGTGTCATGTGATCCAGTCTTAGTTTCACTTTTGCATTGAGCAAAGCACACACACACTCAGCTCTGATGCCTTCAAACTTTAAACCTACGTATAACTGTTCCCATTGCCTAGTCTTAATAAATGAACCCACATCATGTTTATCTAATCCCTTATGAGTGATTGGTGTCTTTTGTCCTGTACGGTAAAAAACCCAAGGTATTATATCATTATAATAACAAGACAGCTACTCCCTTAGAGGTGAAATTCTTATCGAAGGCACAATGTTTACTATTCACCTGATAGCCGTGTTTTAAAGAAGCTTTCTTTAATAAATTAAAACCATTCCTTCAGTGCATAACATGGTCACTTCTGAGTCAGAAGGTTATGGAATCAAGTAACTTGAGCAGAGACTAATACTCCATTGAGGGGGGTGCTACGCTGTCAGAGATTTGAATGAGACCTTAAACTCAGCAGCCATCTGCCCTATCAGGTGGAAGTGAAAGATCCCATGAAACAAGTTTGACAAAGAGCAGGGAAATTGTCCTGGTGCCCTGACCAATATTTATCCATCAAACAACATCCTCCCAAAAAGTCAAATTAACCTGGTCATTATCACGCTGGTCATTATTTGCCTGCTGCAGATGCATCTGTCCATGACAGTATCAGTAGGAGTTAGCACCACACAGACATTGAGGAGATAGTCCTGCCTTCACATTGAGGACACCCTCCATCGTGTTGTGTGGCACTACCACCATGCTAAATGAGATAGATTTCAAACAGATCTAGCAACTCAAAGCTGGGCATCCATGAGGCACTGTGGGCCATCAGTATCAGCAGAATTGTATTCGAACACAATCTGTAACCTCATGGCCCAGCATATCCCCCACTCTACCATTATCATCAAGCCAGGGGATCAACCCTGGTTCAATGAGAAGTGCAGGAGGGCATGCCAGGAGCAGCACCAGGCATACCTAAAAATGAGATGCCAATCTGGTGAAGCTATAACACAGGACTACTTGCATACCAAACAGCATAAGCAGCAAGTGATAGACAGAACTAAGCGATCCCACAACCAACAGATCAGATCTAAGCTCTGCAGTCCTGTCACATCCAGTCGTGAATGGTGGTGAATGATTAAACAATTTACTGGAGGAGGAGGCTCCACAAATATCCTCATCCTCGATGATGGAGGAACCCAATACATCTGTGCAAAAGATAAAGCTGAAACATTCATACAATCTTCAGCCAGAAGTGCCGAGTGGATGATCCATCTTGGCCTCCTCCGAGGTCGCCAGCATCACAGATGTCAGTCTTCAGCCAATTTGATTCACTCCATGTGATATCAAGAAATGGCTGAAGGCACTGGATACTGCAAAGGCTATGGGCCCTGACAATATTCCGGCAATAGTACTGAAGACTTGTGCTCCAGAACTTGCCGCACCCCTAGCCAAGCAGTTCCAGCACAGCTACAACACTGGCATCTATCCGGCTATGTGGAAAATTGCCCGGGTGTGTCCTGTACACAAAAAAGCAGGACAAATCCAACCCGGCCAATTACCTCCCCATCAGTCTACTCTCCATCATCAGTAAAGTAATGGAAGGGGTCATCAACAGTGTTATCAAGTGGCACTTGCTTAGCAATAACCTGCTCACTGATGTTCGGTTTGGGTTCCGCCAGGGCCACTCAGCTCCTGACCTCATTACAGTCTTGGTTCAAACATGCACAAAGGAGCTGAACTCCAAAGGTGAGGTAAGAGTGACTGCCCTTGACATCAAGGCAGCATTTGATCGAGTGTGGCATCAAGGAACCCTAGCAAAACTGGAGTCAATGGGAATCAGGGGGAAAACTCTCCACCGGTTGGAGTCATACATAGCACAAAGGAAGATGGTTGTGGTTGTTGGAGGTCAGTCATCTCAGCTCCAGCACATCACTGCAGGAGTTCCTGAGGGTCGTGTCCTAGGCCCAGCCATCTTCAACTGCTTCATTAATGACCTTCCTTCCATCATAAGGTCAGAAGTGGGGATGTTCGCTGATGATTGCACAATGTTCAGCACCATTCACAACTCCTCAAATACTGAAGCAAACATAGTTCATGTCCAAATGCAGCAAGACCTGGACAATATCCAGACTTGGGCTGACAAGTGGCGAGTAACATTCATGCCAAATAAATACTGTGGCTACAAGGACAGGTCAGAGGCTAGGAATCCTGCAACAAGTAACTCACCTCCTGTCTCCCCACAGCCTGTCCACCATCTACAAGGCACAAGTTAGGAGTGTGATGGAATACTCTCCGCTTGCCTGAATGAGTGCAGCTCCCACAACACTCAAGAAGCTTGTCACTATCCAGGACAAAGCAGCCCACTTGATCGGCACCCCATCCACAAACATTCACTCCCTCCACTACCAACGCACAGTAGCAGCAGTGTGTACCATCTACAAGATGCACTGCAGAAACTCACCAAGGCTCCTTCGACAGCACCTTCCAAACCCACGACCACTACCATCTGGAAGGACAAGGACAGCAGATACATGGGAACACCACTACCTGGAAGTTCCCCTCCAAGTCACTCACCATCCTGACTTGGAAATATATTGCCGTTCCTTCACTGTCGCTGGGTCAAAATCCTGGAACTCCCTCCCTAACAGCAGCGGTTCAAGAAGGCAGCTCACCACCACCTTCTCAAGGGCAACTAGGGATGGGCAATAAATGCTGGCCTAGCCAGTGAAGCCCACATCTCACAAAATGAATTAAAAAAAAAACTATTTGTCGGATATTACCGTGTATAAATTGGTGCTTCCTAAATTACAGCAGTGACTACACTTCAAAAAGTACTTAATTGGCTGCAAAACGCTTTGAGATGACCTGAAGAGGTGAAGGGTGCTATATAAATGTATTTCTTTCCGTTATTAAGAGACATACCCTGTGACAGGAACACAGAAGAGTTCACTGCAGAGCAGTCTGATCACTCGGTGCTGATGGGCTTTTTTTTGACAGAAAGAGCTCAGTCTCTCTGTGTGTAAAATCTCATCCAAATGTCCAATCGATCACAATTGCATTGCAGAAACAGTGCAGTTTTTATAAGGGAAAAAGGTATGGGCATTCCGGAACTAAAGAGGAACAGCAGGGGGGAGCTGGGTCTCAAAAGACAAGGACTGGCATTTGTGGAAAGTTGCCACTCTTCCTGGATTTTTCCGGACTCTCTGCAGGAACTGGAATTATAATTATAATCAAAGATTATAATCTCATGCTGCGTGCAACAATAGGAGAAAAATCATAGAGGCTTTTAAAAAATACTGCATTTTTATTTCCATTTTCTGTGAACAACTCAGTTCATTACTTGGGAAAATATTGAAAATGAGGAGAAAAATGGATTGTTTGACTGGGGCAAACTGGCTGGAAGCTGGTGATCATGTGATGGTAACTCGTGGAAGCATCTAGTGTTGGCATCCCTACATTTATATATTAGCTTCTTAACTTACGAGAAACATCTCAGAGAGCTAACAGTGAGTAGTCTGGAGAACTGTGATGTACTTGGGCCTAATGATAGGCTTGACTGGCTGAATGACCTACTCCTGCTCCTTTATGCCAACGGTAGAGGCACATCAGGTACTCATTTTCCATATTATAAGGTGTAGAGGCCTGAGGCTTGAGGCTTGAAGGTGACAACAGATGCAAGGCAGAGTTGAGGCCTACAATGGATCCAAGGCAAGATGGCTGGGCCTAGGACACTACCCAGGACATCGCTGCAGGAGTACCTCAGGGTAATGTCCCAGGCCCAATCATCTTCAACTGCTTCATCAATGACCCACCTTCCATGATAAGGTCAGAAACGGGGATGTTCGCTGATGATTGCACAATGTTCAACACCATTCGCAACTCCTCAGATACTGAAGCAGTCCGTATCCAAATGCAGCATGACCTGGACAATATCCAGGCTTGGGCTGACAAATGCCAAGTAACATTTGTGCCACAAGTGCCAGACAATGAGCATCTCCAACAAGAGACCATCTAACCATCATCCCTTGACATTCAATGGCATTACCATGGCTGGATCCCCCACTATCAACATCCTGAGGGTTACGATTGACCAGAAACTGAACTGGACTAGCCATAAAAATACTGTGGCTACAAAGGCAGGTCAGAGGCTAGGGATCCTGCGATGAGTAACTCACCTCCTGACTCTCCAAAGCCCGTCCGCAATCCAGAAGGCACAAGTCAGGACAATGATGGAATACTCCCCACTTGCCTGGATGAGTGCAGCTCCAACAACACTCAAGAAACTTGACACCATCCAGGACAAAGCAGTCTGCCTTGATTGGCATCCCATCATCAAACATTCACTCCCTCCACCACCAACGCACAGTAGCAGCAGTGTGTACCGTCTACAAGATGCACTGCAGGAATTCACGAATGGTCCTTTGACAGCACCTACCAAACCCATAACCACTACCATCTAGAAGGACAAGGGCAGCAGATAGATGGGAACACCACCTCCTGGAAGTTCCCCTCCATGTCACATGCCATCCCGATTTGGAAATATATCGGCATTCCTTCACTGTCGCTGGGTCAAAATCCTGGAACTTCCTCCCTAACAGCTGTGGATGCACCTACACCACATAGACTGCAGCGGTTCAAGAAGGTAGCTCACCACCACCTTCTCAAGGACAATTAGGGATGGGCAATAAATAGGGATGGCCTAGCCAGTGGCGTCCACTGTTATAGAATTGATTTTCCAGGCAATTTTTCTTGATGAGCACATTTAACTTTATTTACAAGACAGCAGCAGCAACTGCACACGTGCATCAAACTCTATAACTAAAGAAAGACTCTCCCCTAGAGGTTTCCCCGCGCTGCTAACCGATTGGTTTACACAGATCACGTGATCTTACTGCGCAGGACTACTCTTAAAGCTACAGTCCTACGTTTCTCAAAACTATTATTACTACACCCACATCCCATGAATGAATAAAATATATATAAACACTGGAGATGAGAAAGGAGGCTGACAGTCCAAGGCTGATAACAATCATCCAATAGGGAATGAAGATTCTCTTCCAGTTGAGTATGAGTAAGGCGGGTTGCCATGGAGATTGATACATCAGGCAGCCAATGGTGATCAAAGGTGATGGGATGAAAGCTCCAGCAATGTCTCCAAACAGATTTTTCAACCCTGTAATGTGAGCCTGAGCAGCAATCGGGCCACACCTTACCCATTTTAAACCACTGCTGAAGGTGGAGGGGGTGTTTAACTTTAAGAATGGTGGGCCTTTCCTGCATGGCCTGCTGCTGTCATACCCATGTCCTTGAACCCTAAGCCTACCACAAATCTGGCGGCACATAAGAGGCAGCCTTCAGCCCCCCAACAGCCCATTCGCAGCCTGGTGAGTCCCACACCAAGAGGAGGCTGAGGTTGTCTTAAACAAAGGTGGATGGTCAAATTTATTGCCACAGTGACAGGGTATATATTCAGGATGATAAAGGGAAAGACACAAAGGACCCTCGCAAATCACGGAAGAAAGCTCAAAGTCAGCTAAGTAACTGAGTTGAGTTTGTTGTAAAAAGGGGACTGTGATGGGAGGAACCATTTGGCTCTGAAGGCACCGTCAACACTAGTTGAGCAATTAAAATGGGGGATGCTCAAGAGGCCGGAATTGAAAGGGGCAGTGCCCTCCGCCAGTGATTCTAGGGGGTTATCAGGAGGGTATCTCACCAGCCTGGTGGTGCCAAGAGGAGCTCAGTGCAACCAGCTCCCTGCCCTCTTCTGATAAATTCCACCAGGCTCCCACCTCACCTACAGCAGGAGAGATAATCCTTGAGCAAAGTCCAGGGACTGCCTGAACAAATCCAGGTGGGTAGTGATCCTAACATGCAATTCAGTGCCCTGGAAATGAATGGTACAGCCAGGAATTTATTCAGAATGGTTAGACAGCCATACTACTCTGACTTGCTTGTAAGTGGTCTAAGCTGTTATGCATTCAATTCCCCCGTCCCCAATCAACCTCCAATGTGCAGAACTACAAAAGTGCAGGAGTCTATGTCAGGCCATCTGTTATTATTGGAACCTGTGTTAAATTCAGTGTTTTCTGCCAGGGCTGATTACTTTCCTGCTGCTCACCCAGGCTCCAGCCAACTAGCCAGACTGCATCATAGCAATAATTCCAAAACCAGCCTTGTCAATCTTCCCCAAGGCACAGCACAGCAATTATCCAAGTTCAGCTGTGGCTCAGTGGGTAGCACTCTCGCCTCTGAGTCAGAAAGTCATGGGGTCAAGTCCCACTCTCAGGACTTGAGCAAAAAAGCATCCTGACTAACACCAAACTGCATAAGGAGATATTAGGTCATGTAACCAAATGCTTGGTCAATGTGATAGGCATTTAAGGGGGAGGGATGTGGGACTGTGGGAGATTACAGAGATAGGGAGGGATGTGGGACTGGGAGGGATGTGGGACTGGAGGAGATTACAGAGATAGGGAGGGATGTGGGACTGGAAGAGATAGGGAGGGATGTGGGACTGGAGGAGATTGTGGAGATAGGGAGATAGGGAGGGATGTGGGACTGGAGAAGATGATAGGGAGGGAAAAGGCTATGGAAGAATTTGAAAACAAGAATGTTGCAATCAGGGCAGTGCTTGACTGGCTAATCTTGCTCTGAGAGCGCAGGGATGATAGGTGAAGGGGACTTGCTGCAAGTCAAGACACGGGCAGTGGAGTTTTGGATGACCTCAAGTTTACAGAGGGTAGAATGTGAAGAACCAGCCAGGAATGCATTGGAATAGTTGAGACTAGAGGTAACAGAGGCATGAATGAGAGTTTTAGCAGCAGGTAAGCTGAGACATGGGGAGGTGGTGGCATAGTGGCATTGTCACTAGACTAGTATCCCAGAGACCCAGGGTTTGAATCCCACCACAGCAATCTGGAATTAAAAGCCTGGTGATCACCATGAAACCATTGGCACCTGGTTCATAGAAATCTATTGTTCTTTACCTGGTCTGGCCTTCATATGACTCCAGACCCACAGCAATGTGGTTGACTCTTAAGTGCCCCAATAAATGCTGGCCTAGCCAGTGATGCCCACATCCCAAGAACAACAGATTCTGCGGCTCAAGTCTTTCTTTCTCTTTCAGTGGTAGAAAGCTGATCTCCCAGCCTTGTGCCTCTCTGCAGGACTGAAAACAAACTCTTACCGCATCCAAGTGATAAACCACCAGGACAAGATGACGGTGCTGAGGGACAAAAGGATTGGAAATTGCAGAGGTACTGACTATATCTTCCAATCCTCCTTAGGTAGAGGGGTGGTGCCAGAAGACTGGAGAATTGTTAGGCCCTTGTTCAAAAAAGGTGCATAAGGATAAACCCAGCTACTACAGCCTTTTAGTTTAACCTCAGTGGTGGGAAACTGAACTGGGACAATCCAGGACAAAATTAATAGTCACTTGGACAAGTGTTGATTAATTAAGGAAGACCAGCGCAGTTTTGTTAAAGATAAACTTTATTTAACTAACTTGGTTGAGTTTTTTTTTAGTGAGTTAACAGAGAGGGCTCATGAGGGTAACGCAGTTGGGCTTGGACATGGACTTGCAAAGGGCATCTGATAAAGTGCCGTAGAACATGCTTGTGAACAAAGTGGAAGTCCACGGAATAAGTGGGACAATGGTAGCATAGATACGAAGTTGGCTGAGTGACAGGAAACAGAGCGTGGTGGTGAGTGATTGTTTTTTGGACAGGGGGACGTTCTACCCTGGGGGTTCCCCAGGGGTTGGTACTAGGATCACTGCTTTTCTTGATATATATTCATGACTTAGACTTGGATGTTCAGGGCACAATTTCAAAATTTGCAAATGACACAAAACTTAGAAGCATGGCGAACTGTGAAGAGGGTAGTGTAGAGCTTGAAAAGGACATTTTCCAGGCTGGTAGAATGGGTGGACACGTGGCAGATGAAATCTAATGCGGAGAAATGTGAATTGATTCATTTTGGTCGGAAGAAGGAGGAGAGACAATATAAAATAAAGGATGCAATTCTAAAGGGGGTGCAGGAGCAGAGGAGCCTGGGTATATGTGCATAAAATGTTAAAGGTGGCAGGGCAGGCTGAGAAAGTGGATAATAAAGCATAACGGATCCTGGGATTTACATAGAGGTGTAGAGTACAAAATCAAGGAAGTTGTGACGAACCTTTATAAAACACTGGTTCAGTCTGAACTTGAATATTGTGTACAATTCTGGGAACGACATTTTATAAATGATATGCAGGCTTTAGAAAGGGGGCAGAAAAGATGAAGAGAATGGTTCCAGGGATGAGGAATTTCAGTTACGTAGGTGGTTTGGAGAAGTTGGGAATGTTCTCCACAGGGAAGAGAAAGTTGAGAGGAGATTTCTTGGAGGTTTTCAAAATCATGAGGGGTCTGGACAGAGTAAATAGGGAGGAGCTGTTCCCATTGGCAGAAATGTTGAGAACTGGAAGATACCGATTTAAAGTGATTGACAAAAGAAGCAAGGGTGACAAGAAGAAAGAGAGCCAGTATGGACTCAGTGGACTGAATGGCCTCTTCCTGTGCTGTAACCATTCGATGACTCAATACATATTTCATGAGAAAATAAAATTTCACAATGGGCAAGAATGACTTCAGAACTGGGGAAGAAGTGTTTTAAAAAAAGAAACAAATATAATCATTTGCATGTCAGATGACACTGTATAATTACAGCATAATTAAGATGTGTCCCTGAGTGTGTAGCTGATGGTTGCCTGATAGATTGTGTACAGTCCTACAATTACTGATGAGTTTTGATTGACAGGATGGGGGTGTCGCAGCATGGTCCCATTCCGGCTTGTTGCGAGGGGCCTGTTGGAGGGACATCTCAGTTACTTCATGGGAACAAGAGTGCGCTATTCGGCCAGGCCAAGCCCACTCCGCTGTCTTTGCTTGCTGCCATGGCTGTTGATCTTTTTAAACACCAACTCCTCGCTGGCAGTTTTACATAAGTCGGCGTTTTGCATGACTGCCTCACAGGCTCCACACTCGTGGATGTGAATCAGCACGGTCCAGAATTCCCTCCACAGCTTGTGCCTTTCTGCCACATTACGTGGTTTGTACACCCCTAACCTGAGCACTGACTGAGACCTGCTGGCCGTTGCCAGAGGAGAGCGGCTGGGGGAATGTTTTCCATGCCAGGAGCTCGGTCTAAACCCCCCACAGGCCCCTCCTCATACCCAGGAACTGCCAATGGCCATGCGGAAAACAAGAGGAGGCCATTCAGCCCCCTTGGGCCTGTTCACCCACTCAATTAGATGGTGGCTGGTCTGTATCTTAACGCCACCTGCCTGCCCTGGTCCCATAGCACTTAATACCCTTGCCTTACACAAATCTAGCAATCTCAGTGTGGAATTTTTCGATTAAAGTCATTGGCCAGAATCTTCTGCCTTTACTGGTGGCGAGCTGGGAAGGGTAGGTAATTAGGCAGGATGGTAGCGCACCAGAATCCTACTATCTTTCCACCTCTGCCAGAACCAATTTCTGGGCAGGAAGGCCCATGGTTGACCTTCCTGCTCGCTGCCAACTGAGGCCCTTAAGTAGCCAGTTAATGACCACTTAAGCATCTCAACTCGCGGCCGCTGGTAGGTTTTCTTTTAATTAACAGGTTGTGGGCGTCGCTGGCTAGGCCAGCATTTACTGCCATTCCATGGGGCTGCTGAGCACCAGAGCTGCCGGCCTCCAATTGGCCTCTGATTCCAAAAGGTGAGACTTCCGCCCGGGGTCTTGATTCCAGGGGGAGGCCCACCGCTGGCCTCACCTGTCAGGCAGTGCCTCAGGCAACCATCCTGACGGGCTTTTATCCCGATTTTCCCAGCCCTCCCAGCTTCCAATCCCGCCCCCAACGGCTTGGGAAAGCTCCCCCTCCCCAGTGATACTCCTGATGATAGCAGATGTTTTGTCATGTGCTCCCTTAAAGCAGCGGCAAATTAAGCTATGCAGACAGCTGCTGCCAGGTTTCACAGTTATTGGTGGTAGATTCCCTGAAACCCTGTTTTAATGCGTAATCTCCAGTTGACAGCAGGGGAATTAATAGTAATGGGCCCCAAATTCCAGAGAGTGGGGTTCGGGGGGCAGCAGAGTTTGGATCGGTCTCAGACCTCCCAGTGACTGGCCCCAGATGTTCCAGGCCGAGGCTCACAACATGGCTACCGATAAACAAATCGTGTCTTATAGAATAGAAAAGCATAGAAGGAGGCCATTTGGCCCATTGTGTAAGTGCCAGCTCTTTGGGAAAACTATCCAATTAGTCTCACTCCACTGCTTGTTTCATCCCATAGCCCTGTAAATTTACCTTTTACGTAGTTGCTGTTTAGCCATTAAGCAGGGCAAAAATGTAATCATTTTGAAACAAGTTTATCAAAACTTTAGTTGCCCTGCATACAGACTTACTCTGTCATCTCACATTAGTTGAAGTGCTTTGCGAATAATAACTTTTATCTGAAAAAGATTAGCGGAGCAGGCATAGTTTGGAGAGATTGGACTAGGGAACATACCAAGATGTAAATGGGTGCAAACTTTTCTTAGTTACATCCTCGGCAACGCTGGACAACAAGATCACTGATTGGTTGCTGGAATCCAGTGCTGCTAAGCCAATTGTCCACCACAAATGAAAGTAGAGATGAGAGCTATACCAGGGTGAGAGGGAATAATGGTTTTATTGGGGACAGCAACACCTATCAACATCCTGGGGGTTACCATTGATCAGAAACTGAACTGGTCCAGCCATATAAATACTGTGGCTACAAGAGCACTTCAGAGGCTGGGAATCCTGCAGCAAGTAACTCACCTCCTGACTCCCCAAAGCCTGTCCACCATCTACAAGGCACAAGTCAGGAGTGTGATGAAATACTGTCCACTTGCCTGGATGAGTGCAACTCCAACAACACTCAAGAAGCTCAACACCATCAAGGGCAAAGCAGCCCACTTAGTTGGCACCCCATCCACCACCTTCGACATCCACTCTCTCCATCACCGATGCACAGTGGCAACATTGTGTGCCGCCTACAAGATGCACTGCAGTAACTTTCCAAGGCTCCTTCAACAGCACCTTCCAAACCTGCAACCACTACCATCTAGAAAGACAAGGACAACAGATAGATGGAAACACCACCACCTGGAAGTTCCCCTCCAAGTCACTCACCATCCTGACTTGGAAATATATCACTGTTCCTTCACTGTCACTGGGTCAAAATCCTGGAACTCCCTCCCTAACAGTCCTGTGGGTGTACCTACACCACATGGACTGCAGCGGTTCAAGAAGGCAGCTCACTACCAGCTTCTCAAGGGCAATTAGGGATGGGCAATAAATGCTGGCTCAGCCAGTGAAGCCCACATCCGTGAATGAATAAAATAAAAATGTATCAAAGGTGGAGGTGAGTGTGCAGTTGATCAATAGCTGCTGAAATGTTGTGGTCAATGACAGGCTAAAGGCAAGAGTCGGGATTTTGAAAACGTAGCTGTAAGAGAATTTGGGGAGAGTTTTTTCTAAGGGCAGATACGAAAGGATATAGGGTTTGAAGGGACATGGGACACTCTCACCTTGTGGAGAGTGACACAAGGAACTGATCATCGATGCCTCTATCATACAATAGAATTAGCAAGATCACATGAGATGTGAAGGCCAAGGGGATGACTGTGAATATGGGTTGGGGAGTTTTAGGGAGGATAGGGGGACAGTGAACTTAGAGAAGAGAGAACATGAGTTGAGGTGGAGATTGAAATCACCGAGAATGAGAAGCCATTCAGTGCGGAGGCTGAGGGAAGAAATCAGTGAAGATATCTTGGTGAGAAAATTGTTATTGTATTTGGGAGAGTGCTAGAGAATGATGAGTTTGAAAGACAGTTGAAAAGGTTGGAACAAGGTGAGATATTTAAAGGAGGAGAATGTGCCAGAGGAGTGAAAGGTCAGGCCAAGGTGTAATCTGGTGATAAGCACCACACTACAAGTATGACAGTCCTAATGGGGAAAATGGAAGGTATAGGTAGGTGGGGAGGCTTCATTAAGTGAGAATATGTCATCATCCCTCAGCCAGGTTTCCGGTAAGACCATGATGTCGATACAATCATCCACAATACGTTCATGAATGGCAAGAGTCATGTTCAGAAATGAATGGGAATACTGGAGGGAGATGTGGGAAACAGCGGTGGGAGCAGTGAGATCTACTGGTGGATTCCACAGGGTCAGCAGTGTGAGGAGTGAGTGAGGAAGGAAGGAAGAAAGATAATCCCCCAGTGGGGACACTGGGCTGGTAGATCAGCTAGAGAGGAGGATGAGGCAATTGGGGTTCATGTTTGTGAAGGAGGCAGTGATGAGTGTTTCGATGAGCTTTTTGGAGAATACTAAGAGAAAAGCCAAAGGTCTATCTAAGAGGGAGTCAAACTTGGGGCAGTGGCAAGAATGTGGGAAGGTTAGGGAGTGCTGAAGGTTTGAAGGAGGGACTTTAGTGAGGCCAGAGTATCTTAGAGAGTCAAAACAAAGGGAGGTATAATGACAGGAGAGAGCAAGAGCAAAGTGAGGTTAAAAAGAACAAAAAAGGGAAAATGGAGTGACACAGTTGAATGTCACCAGAAAACTCAAGTTGCAAAGGCTGGTGGACGGAGAGAAGGAGAGTGATGTAGCTGGCAGAGAGCCGGGCACAGGGAGTGAGTGACTGGAGAATGGGGCCATGGTTGGCAGCTTAAGGCAAGAAGGGAGACGGTGGAATAGGAGGGTGGGATGGAAGGTCAAGGGTCAGGAAATGAGGCAGGCGGATCAGGGCTTGAGAGAGGGGAATGGAGGTTGAGGGATTGCAGTTTGGATAAGAGAGGGAGACTAAGGAATTGGATTGGGGGATTGAGTCTTGGAGAAGTGAAGGCCAGACAATGGGAGTTGCAGCTTTGATGGAGGGTGGAGAGAAAGGAGTCGGGAATAGGGTAGGGGGTGAGCATAAAGACCAACATTTCATGCAGAGCTGGGAGCAACAGCAGCAGCAATGTGTGGGACTGGCCCTGAGAGAAGAGCAGCCATTATAGGGCTGTGCGAAACCCAGGGGCTTTACGGTGGGTAAATTGTGAAGAATTGTTTCCACCACTGAGAGAGTGGCAAACAAAGGCTCAGATTTTCACCATGTTGTGGTGAAAATGGCGGGCAGGTCCCCAAAATTCTTAGTCCCCCCCTTCCTATTTTCACAGGGGCGGGACTGGAGTCGGACCAGGGTTTACACATGCAGGGTTCACAGAGGCAGCTGGTCACTTAAATCCCCAGCTGCTTCCAATGAAATGGGAATTTGGTAGGCCAGGAGTGTGAAATCTGGCGTGTACAGATGAGACTGGGTAAGAGGAGGTTCTGAACAAGGTGGATTTGTTTGGATAGCCAGGGTGCTCCTTGGAGAGGTAAGGTACCCATTGGACCCCTTTGGATGTGGTCCCAGGACACCTTTGGGAGAGGTAAGGCACCCATTCGGATGGTTTAAATTAAACATCATTGTGTGTAAAAAGTGCATAAACTCATTGGAACTGTCAAAGCTGCCAATGAACTGTCAGAGGATAGTGGTGAGTTGGCATGGAAGGGGTAAGAGCAAAGGGTGATGGGTGGAAGGATATGGGTTGAGACTAAGTTGGCATAGGGCTTATAAAGGGCCATGTGGATATGAGGGGGCATATGGGATTTGAAGTGTCATGCTTGGGTAGAGGGTCATGGGTTGGCATAAGGTGTCTGAGGGGCCATGGGGGGGGTGGGGGGGGGGCCATGAAGTGGCATAGGTTTGCATGTAGGGGCATGGAGAGTGTGTGGAGAGGTGAGGGGTGAGGGGAGAGGGGGGGAGGGCTGCTTAATCACTTTTTAATTTTTTGTTTATTTGTTCATGGGTGTGGGAGTCAGTGGCTAGGCCAGCATTTATTGTCCATCCCTAATTACCCTTGAGAAGGTGGTGGTGAGCTGCCTTCTTGAACCGCTGCAGTCCATGTGATGTATGTACACCTACAGTGCTGTTGGAAGGGAGTTCCAGGATTTTGACACAGCGACAATGAAGGAACGGCGATATATTTCCAAGTCAGGATGGTGTGTGACATTGGAAGGGGAACTTGCAGGTGATATTCCCAACTACCTGCTGCCCTTGTCCTTCTTGATGGTAGTGGTTTTGGGTTGGAAGGTGCTGTCTAAGGAGTCTTGGTGAATTCCTGCAGCGCATCTTGTAGATGGTACACACTGCTGCTGTGCATCGGTGGTGGAGGGAGTGAATGTTTGTGGATGTGGTGCCAATCAAGTGGGCTGCTTTGTCCTGGACAGTGTCAAGCTTCTTGAGTGTTGTGGGAGTTGCACTCATCCAGGCAAGTGGAGAGTATTCTATCACACTCCTGGCTTGTACATTGTAGATGGTGGACAGGCTTTGGGGAGTCAGGAGGTGAGTTACTCACCGCAGGATTCCTAGCCTCTGACCTGCTCTTCTAGCCACAGTATTTATGTGTCTAGTCCAGTGCAGTTCCTGGTCAATAGTAACTCCCAGGATGTTGCTAGTGGGGGATTCAGTGATGGTAATGCCATTAAATGTCAAGTGGCGATGGTTAGATTCTCTCTTGTTGGAGAAGGTCACTGCCTGGCACTTGTGTGGGGCAAATGCCGCTTGCCACTTGTCAGCCCAAGCCTGGATATTGTCCAGGTCTTGCTGCATTTGGACATGGGCTGCTTCAGTACCTGAGGAGTCGCGAATGGTGCTGAACATTGTGCAATCATCAGCGAACATCCCCACTTCTGACCTTATGATGGAAGGAAAGTCATTGATGAAGCAGCTGAAGATGGTTGGGCCGAGGACACTACCCTAAGGAACTCCTGTAGTGATGTCCCGGAGCTGAGATGATTGACTTCTAACAATGACAACCATTTTCCTTTGTACTAGGTATGACTCCAACCAGTGGAGAGTTTTCCCCCTGATTCCCATTGACTCCAGTTTTGCTAGTGCACCTTGATGCCACACTCAGTCAAATGCTGCCTTGATGTCAAGGGCAGTCCCTCTCACCTCACCTCTGGAGTTCAGCTCTCTTGGCCATGTTTGGCTGTAATGAGATCAAGAGCTGAGTGACCTGGTGGAGCCTAAATTGAGTGTCAGTGAGCAGGTTATTGCTAAGCAAGTGCCACTTGATAACACTGTTAATGACCCCTTCCATTACTTTACTGATGATCAGAGTGGATTGATGTGGCAGTAATTGGCTGGGTTAGATTTGTCTAACTTTTTGTGTACAGGACATACCTGGGTAATTTTCTACATAGCCGGGTAGATACCAGTGCTGTAGCTGTACTGGAACAGCTTGGCTAGGGGCGCGTCAAGTTCTGGGGCACAAGCCTTCAGTAATTTTGCCAGAATATTGTCAGGGCCCATAGCCTTTGCAGCATCCAGTGCCATCAGCCATTTCTTGATATCACATGGAGTGAATCGACTGGCATTTGTGATGCTGGGGACCTCTGGAGGAGGCCGAGATGGATCATCCACTCAGCACTGCCGGCTGAAGATTGTAGCAAATGCTTCAGCCTTATCTGTTGCACTGATGCACTGGGCTCCCCCATTATTGAGGAAGGGGATATTTGTGGAGCCTCTTCCTCCAGTGAGTTGTTTAATTGTCCACCACCATTCACGACTGAATGTGGCAAGACTGCAGAGCTTAGATCTGATCCATTGGTTGTGGGACTGCAAAGCTTAGCTCTGTCTGTCACTTGCTGCTTATGCTGTTTGGCATGCAAGTAGTCCTGTGTTATAGCTTCACCAGGTTGGCACCTCATTTTTAGGTATGCCTGGTGCTGCTCCTGGCATGCACTCCTGCACTCGTCATCGAACCAGGGTTATTCCCCAGCTTGATGGTAATGGTAGAGTGGGCGATATGCTGGGCCATGAGGTTACATATTGTTGTATACAATTCTGCTGTTACTGATGGCCCACAGCGCCTCATGGATGCCCAGTCTTGAGTTGCTAGATCTGTTCGAAATCTATCCCATTTAGCACGGTGGTAGTGCCTCACAACACGATGCAGGGTATCCTCAATGTGAAGACCAGCCTTTAATTCCACAAAGACTGTGCAGTGGTCACTCCTACTGATACTGTCATGGACAGATGCACCTGTGACAGGCAGATTGGTGAGGGTGAGGTCAAGTATGTTTTTCCCTCTTGTTGGTTCCCTCGCCACCTGCCACAGACCCAGTCTAGTAGCTATGTCATTTAGGACTCAGCCAGCTCGGACAGTGGTGATACTACAGAGCTAATCTTGGTGATGGACATTGAAGTCCCCCACCCAAAGTACATTCTGAGCCCTTGCCACCCTTAGTGCTTTCTCCAAGTGGTGTTCAACATAGAGGAGCACTGATTCATCAGCTGAGGGGATGTTGGATCCTACGGATCCTCGTCGCCAGTTTGTTGTGAGAGGTGGACAGGTTGGTGCTATTGATAGAGTTGATCAGCAGACACTTCTTAGGTGGAAAACTTCTAGTTTATTTACAAAGGTTCTTAGCAGCAACTACACGCGTGCTTACACTTCAAACTCTCTCCCTACACTACTAACTACAGAGATAGCCCACACTCCAACTCCTATTGGGTATTAAAGAGCATGTGATTTTTTTTATTCAGCCCATCCCGAATTGCCCTTTCTCAGAGGGCTTTTAAGAGTCAACCACATTGCAGTGGGTTTGGAGTCACATGTAGGTCAGACCAGGTAAGGAAGGCAGATTTCCTCCCCTAAAGGACATTAGTGAACCAGATGGGTTTTTACAAAAATTCTTCCTTAACAAACATTCTTCTTAAAGGTATATTGCACATTAGATCAAACCATAATTACCACATCCCTCCCCCTTTACCCAGATATACATTTTATATTTACAAGTACAATTTTCTCAAGATAGCAAAATAGTTACACAGGTAAGTACTTTACAAGTTCAGTCTTTCTGGGGGTTTCCTTAGGTGAGGAGAGCGTCTCGGCTCCACAACTTCAGATGCTTTGTCAGGAACCTCCTTTTCCAGAGTTGCCTTAACATCAGGTGCTTCGGTTGTGTTTACAAATACATCAGACATGTCCGTCCTGGGTTGAGTTCTCTCAACTGGAAACTTTGACCCGCTCATGAACACTGGTGGAATCAATTCTTGGTGATTTGTTTCTCTCTTCCTTATATGATCCACATGTCTCTGTATGCCTCGGCCTTCCACCTTCACGTGGTAAGTCAGAGGCCCAGTCACTGCACTTATTTCACCCGGTAACCATTCTGGTCCCTCTCCAAAGTTCCTCACGTATACTGACTCTCCCATGGTTAATTTCCTCTCATGACTAGCCAGTCATGTCTAGTTTTCTGGCTTCCCTGTCTCCTTTCCACCTTCCCCTCTAAATTTGGAATTATTAAGCTCAATCTGGTCCTGAGAGTGCGTGTGGCACCTGTTGTGTGAGGGGTGGTCCTATAATGAAAAAGAAAAGAGTGCTAGCTCTTTTACCCTGTATCTCTGATGCTCTCCTCGTGCTCTTTTACCCTAAATCTCTGCTGCTCTTGTCGCGCTCTTTTATCCCGTGTCTCCACTCTCCTCGTGCTCTTTTATCCTGTGTCTCCACTCTCCTCGCGCTCTTTTATCCTGTGTCTCCGCCACTCTCCTCGCGCTCTTTTATCCTGTGTCTCCGCCGCACTCCTCATGCTCTTTTATCCTGTGTCTCCACTCTCCTCACGCTCTTTTATCCTGTGTCTCCACTCTCGTCACGCTCTTTTATCCTGAGCGGCGGAGACACAGGATAAAAGAGCGTGAGGAGAGAGGTGGAGACACAGGATAAAAGAGCGTGAGGAGAGCAGAGACGCAGGATAAAAGAGCGCGAGGAGAGCGGAGACACAGGATAAAAGAGCGCAAGGAGAGCAGAGACGTAGGATAAAAGAACGCGAGGAGAGTGGAGACACAGGATAAAAGAGCACGAGGAGAGCGGAGACACAGGATAAAAGAGCGCGAGGAGAGCGGTGGAGACACAGGATAAAAGAGCGCGAGGACAGCGGCACAGACACGGGATAAAAGAGCGCGAGGAGAGCGGAGACGCAGGATAAAAGAGCGTGAGGAGAGCGGAGACGCAGGATAAAAGAGCACGAGGAGAGCGGCACAGACACAGGATAAAAGAGCGCGAGGAGAGCGGAGACGCAGGATAAAAGAGTGCGAGGAGAGTGGAGACACAGGATAAAAGAGCGCAAGGAGAGGGGAGACGCAGGATAAAAGAGCGCGAGGAGAGTGACAGAGACACAGGATAAAAGAGCGTGAGGAGAGCAGAGACACAGGAAAAAGAGTGCGAGGAGAGCAGCGGAGACACAGGATAAAAGAGCACGAGGAGAGCGGAGACACAGGGTAAAAGAGCGCGAGTAGAGCGGCGGAGACACAGGATAAAAGAGCACGAGGAGAGCAGCGGAGACACAGGATAAAAGAGCGCGAGGAGAGCGGAGACACAGGATAAAAGAGCGTGAGGAGAGCAGAGACACAGTATAAAAGAGCGCGAAGAGAATGGAGGCACAGGATAAAAGAGCGCGAGGAGAGCGGCGGAGACACAGGGTAAAAGAGCGCGAGGAGAGCAGCGGAGACACAGGGTAAAAGAGTGTGAGGAGAGTGGAGATGCAGGATAGAAGAACACAAGGAGAGCGGAGACACCGAATAAAATAGTGTGAGGAGAGTGGAGACACAGGATAAAAGAGCGCGAGGAGAGCAGAGACAGAGGATAAAAGAGCGCGAGAAGAGAGGTGACACAGGATAAAAGAGCGTCAGGAGAGTGGAGACACAGGATAAAAGATCACGAGGAAAGCGGAGACACAGGATAAAAGAGTGTCAGGAGAGTGGAGACACGGGATAAAAGTGTGCGAGGAGAGTGGAGACACAGTATAAAGAAGAGCGTGGAGTGCGGCAGAGACACAGGATAAAAGAGCGTCAGGAGAGTGGAGACACGGGATAAAAGAGCGCGAGGGGAGTGGGGACACAGTATAAAGGAGAGCGTGGAGTGCGGCAGAGACCCAGGAGAAAAGAGCACGAGGAGAGCAGAGACACAGAATAAAAGATCGTAAAGGTATACATTGTAGTTAAGAAGCATATAAACTTTAGTTGTCAGTGGTACTAGCATTCAATAAACACATTTAATTGTAGTATACATAGGAAGAAAGTAATTAAAGTAAATTAAATAACGTAAGTTAGAATGGCGGGACAGGTGTTATGTTGCAGCTGTGAGATGTGGGAGCTTTTGGACTCCAAGGCGATCCATAACAAACACGTCTGCAGGAAGTGTAAGCAGCTTGAGGAATTCCGAATCAGGATTATTGATCTGGAAGTCGAAATACAGACACTGCGCAACATAAGAGAGAGGGAGAAAAACCGGGATATTTTGTTCCAGAAGACAGTCACACCTCTTAGAATAGGTCATCTGTTTTGGTCAGCAGTGAGGGACAGGAGGTTGTGACTGTCAGTGAGGCAGGTAATGGGACTGAGCAACAATATGGGAGGAGCCTCAGACTTTGCAATTGTCAAACAGGTTTGAGCGAAGTCTGCAAGGTGGATGAGCAGGCCGACCATGGCACTGTGATACAGGAAGCTGTTAAAGTGGGGGGAGTAAAAAGAATGTAGTGGTAGTTGGAGATAGTATAATGAGGGGGATTGACATTGTTCTCCGCAACAAAGAGCAAGAGTCCAGACAGCTATGTTGCCTGCCCAGTGCCAGGGTTCAGGACACCGGCTCAGGGCTGGAGAGGAACCTGCAGTGAGAGGGGGAGGATCCAGCTGTTATGGTCCATGTAGGTACCAATGACTTAGGTAGAACCAGGAAAGAGGTTCTGCAAAATCAGTATGAGGAGCTAGGTATCAAATTAAGAAACAGAACCTCAAAGGTGATAATCTCTGGATTATTACCTCAGCCACGTGCAATTGGCATAGGACAAATCAGATTAGAGAGACAAATGTGTGGCTCAAAGGCTGGCGTGGGAAAAGTGGGTTCCGGTTTGTGGGGCACTGGCATCAGTATTGGGGAAAGTGGGGGCTGTACCATTGGGATGGTTTACACCAGAACCCTGCTGGGACAAGTGTCCTCGCAAATTGTATGAGTAGAGAAGTAGAGAGGGCTTTAAACTAAACAAGAGGGGTGAGGGATCAAGCTTGGGTAGAGGTAACAATTCAATGTGTAGAGTCTAGACAATAGAGCAAGATAGTAATATGAGAAATGAGGGCCAGAGAATGGTAGGAAGGACAGAGAAAAAAAAACCTAAGAATACATCAACAGCCGAGACTAGACGTTACAAAGGTAACAAAGAGACAAAACTGAAGGCTCTCTATCTGAATGCACGTAGCATTCATTACAAAGTAAATGAATTGATGGCCCACATTGAAGTAAATAAATATGATCTGATAGCAATTACGGAGACATAGCTACAGGACGACAAAGATTGGGTCCTTAATATTGAAGGATACATGACATTGGAGGGGTAGCACTGTTAATCAAAGAGGGCATTGGTGCAATGGTTAGAAATGACCTTGGTTCAGGAGACCAGGATGTAGAATCGGTTTGGGTGGAGATGAGCAATAGTAGGGGGAAAAGTCATTAGTGGGAGTGGTCTACAGGCCCCCTAACAGCAGTCACAGTGTAGGGCAAAGTATTCAAGAGAAAATATTGGGTGCTTGTGATAAAGGGATGGCAATAATCATGGGTGATTTTAACCTACACATAAACTGGAAAAATCAGGTTGGCAGTAGTAGTCTAGATGAAGAGTTCTTAGAATGCTTTTGAGAAAGTTTCTTAGAGCAGCATGTTCTGCAACCAACCAGAGAGCAGGTTATATTATACTTGGTATTATGTAAAGTAATAGGATTAATCACCTCAGAGTGAAGGCACCCCTAGGTAGCAGTGACCACAATATGATTGAATTTTACATCCAATTTGAAAGGGAGAAGAGGGGATCTAAGACTAGTATCTTAAACTTAAATAAGGGCAAGTATGTGGGGATGAAAGCTGAGCTAGCTGAAGTGAACTGGGAAACTAGGCTAGAGGATAGATCAATAAAGAAGCAGTGGCAGACATTTATGGGGATATTTTAGAGTATTCAGAATGAGTACATTCCTATTATAAAGAAAAGTTCTAAGGGAGGACTATGGTTAACTAAAGATGCTAAGAAAAGCATCAATCTTAAGAAAACGCATACAACTCCACAAAGATGAGTGGCAGGACAGATGATTGGATGGCAGAGAATGACTAAAAGGTTAATCGGGAGAAAGAAATTAGACATGAGAGGAAGCTCATTAGAAATGTAAAAATGGATAGCAAGAGTTTCTACAGGTATTTAAAAAGGAAAAGAGTAAATAAAGTGAGTGCTGGTCCTCTAGAGAGTAACAGTGGGGAGTTGACAGTAGATAATAAGGAAATAGCAGAAGAAATGAACAAATATTTTGCTTTTGTGTTCACTATAGAGGATACAAAAAACATTCCAGTAATAGCTTCAAATCAGGTGGTGAACGGGAGAGAGGAACTTAGTGAAATTAAAATCACTAGGGAAATAGCACTGAGCAAACTGATGGAGCTGCAGGCTGGCAAGTCTCTGGGTCCTGATGGACTACATCCCAGGGTCTTAAAAGAGGTGACTAATGAGGTAGTTGATGCGCTGTTGTTAATTTTCCAAAATTCTCTAGATTCTAGAAAGGTTTCATCAGACTAGAAAGCAGCAAATATAACCCCTCTGTTCAAAAAGGGAGGGAGGCAGAAAACAGGAAACTATAGGCCAGTTAGCTTGACATCTGTCGTGGGGAAGTTATTAGAATGGATCATTAAGGAGGTCATAGCTGGGCACTTAGAAGAGCTCAATGCAATAGGGAAGAGTCAGCATGGTTTTGTGAAAGGAAAACCATGTTTAACCAATGACTGGAGTTTTTAGAAGGAGTAATATGCTCAGTGGATAAAGAGGAGCCTGTTGATGTACTGTACTTGGATTTCCAAAAGGCATTTGATAAGGTGCCATATCAAAGATTATTATGGAAAATAAAAGCGCATGTTGTAGGGGGTAACCTATTAGCATAGATAGAAGATTGGTTGGCCGGCAGAAAGCAGAGAGTATGCATAAATGGGTCTTTTTCTGATTGGCAGGATGTGATGAGTGGAATCCCACTAGGGTCTGTACTGGGACCTCAACTTATTACGATTTACATCAATTACTTAGATGAGGGGAGTGAAGACATGGTAGCTAAATTTGCAGATGACACAAAGATAGGTAGGAAAGTATGTTGTGAAGAGGACATGAGGAGGTTGCAGATGGATATAGATAGGTTGAGCGAGTGGGCAAAGTTAATGTGGGAAAATGTGAAGTTGTTCACTTTGGCAGGGAGAATGAAAAAGCAGAGTGTTACTTAGATGGAGAGCGGCTGCATAATTCTGAGGTGCAGAGGGATCTAGGTGTTCTAGTACATCAGTAACAAAAAGTTAGTAAGCAGGTACAGCAAGTAATTAAGAAGGCTAATAGAATACTATTCTTTATTCCGAGAGGAATTGAACATAAAAGTAAGGATGTTATGCTTCAGTTACACAGGGCATTGGTGAGACCACACCTTGAATATTGTGTGCAGCTTTGGTCTCCTTATTTAAGGAAGGATGTAATTGCATTGGAGGCGGTTCAGAGGAGGTTTACTAGGTTGATACCTGGAATGAGTGGGTTATCTTATGAGGAAAGGTTGGACAGACTCGGCTTGTTCACACTGGAGTTTAGAAGAGTGAGGGGTGATTTGATTGAAGTATACAAGATCCTGAATGGCCTTGACAAGGTAGATGTCGAAAGGATATTTTCTTTTGTGGGTGAGTCCAGAACTAGGGGGCACTGTTTTAAAATTAGGGGTCACCATTTTAGGACAGAGATGAGGAGAATTTTTTTCTCTCAGAGGGTTGTGTGACTTTGGAACTCTCAGCCTCAGAAGCTGGTGGAGGCAGGGTCATTGAATATTTTTAAGGCAGAGATAGATAGACTCTTGTTAGGCAAGGGAATCAAAGGTTATCGGGGTTAGATGGGAATGTATAAATCGAAAGGCAGACTGGTACAGAAGGTAAAGTCGCACGGGATCAGAGGTGAGCTGGCAAGATGGATACAGAATTGGCTTGGTCATAGAAGACAGAGGGTAGCAGTGGAAGGGTGCTTTTCTGAATGGAGAGCTGTGACTAGTGGTGTTCTGCAGGGATCAACTCCATCTGCCATTTCTTCGCCCAAGTCTCCAACTGATCTATATCCCGTTGTATCCTTTGACAATCCTCTTCACTATCTGCAACTCCTCCAACCTTAGTGTCATCTGCAAACTTACTAATTAGCCCAGTTACATTTTCCTCCAAATCATTTACATATACTACAAACAGCAAAGGCGAGATAATGCATTTTGGAAGGTCCAATACAGGTAGGAATTATACAGTAAATGGCAGAACCCTTAAGTGCATCGACGGGCAGAGGGATCTGGGTGTACAGGTCCACAGGTCACTGAAAGTGGCAACGCAGGTGGATAAGGTAGTCAGGAAGGCATATGGCATGCTTGCCTTCATCAGCAGGGGTATGAGTATAAAAGCTTGGAAGTTATGCTGCAGCTGTATAGAACCTTGGTTAGGCCATACTTGGAATATTGCATGCAATTCTGGTCGCCACATTACCAGAAGGATATGGAGGCGTTGGAGAGGGTGCAGAGGAGGTTTATCAGGATGCCGCCTGGTCTGGAGGTTATTAGCTATGAGGAGAGGTTGGAGAAACTCGGATTGTTCTCACTAGAGCGACAGAGATTGAGGGGCGACTTGATAGATGTTTACAAAATTATGAGTGGCATGGACAGAGTAGATAGTCAGAAGCTTTTTCCAAGGGTGGAAGAGTCAATTACTAGGGGGCATAGATTTAACGTGAGAGGAGAAAACTTTAGAGGAGATGTGCGGGGCAAGTTTTTTACGCAGAGGGTGGTGAGTGTCTGGAATTCGCTGCCAGAGGAGGTGGTGGAAGCAGGTACGATAGTGGTGTGTAAGAGGCAGCTTGACAAATACATGAATAGCATGGGAATAGAGGGATACGGACCCCGGAAGTACAAAATGTTTTAGTTTGATAGGCAATATGATCGGCGCAGGCTTGGAGGGCCGAAGGGCCTGTTCCTGTGCTGTACTTTTCTTTGTTCTTTGTCCTTTGAAACACAAGAAGATCAGCCATGGTATTATTAAATGGCAGAGCAGACCTGAGGGGCTGAATGGTTTAATCCTATTCCTATTTCTTATGTTCTTATGCCTGCCTTCAATATTTAAACCACTTTTTCAGCCAGTCCATTTGAGGAAGGGTGGTACAGTGAAGTTTTTACATGAGTGATACTGTTGAGGCTGAAAAACCATTGAAACTCAGCACTTGTAAATGCCGTGCCGTTATCAGATACAACCGCTTCTGGTAGCCCATTAATGGCAAAACTTTGATGCTACTTCTCAATTGTAGCAGAAAACGTTGGTGACTTCACCTCATATATGTCCATCCCTTTTGAGTGGGCATCAACAATGAGCAGAAACATTGTTCGCATGAAAGGTCCCACATGGTCAATGTGTAACCCACCCATTATCTTCCTGGCCATTCCCAAGGGTGTAATGGAGCTGTTGAAGGCAACTTCTGCAATTGCTGACACTGCACACAATTCTTCACAAAGCTCTCTATTTCCCCATCCATCCCAGGCTGCCATAGGTGGCGTACTATGGTCTTAATTCGGGATATTCCTGGATATGCACTGTATAGTTCAATTAAAAGTGGCTCCCTTCCCTTTGGAGGAACTATCACTCGTGCTCCCCACAATAAGGTGCTATCCTGGGTGGTCATTTCATGTCTTCTGTTGAAATACAGTTTCATTTCGTCAGATACAGGCTCTTGTGACCAACCATGAAGCACTTATTCTCGTACTTGAGATAAGACTGGGTCCTGACTTGTCCAGTATCTGATCTTTCGAGCACATACTGGCGAGGAATCTAAGAAATTTAACAATAAAACAAGTTCCTGTGGAACTTGGATGTCCTCCTCATTTTCTTGTAAAGGCAAACGACTAAGTACGTTGGCGTTTGCGATTTGATTGCCAGGCCTATGTACGAAAGTGTACTCGTATGTTCCCAGGATTAAAGCCCATCGTTGTACTCTTGCCGAGACTATGGGTGGTATAGCCTTGTCCTCGCTGAACAATCCTAGCAATGGCTTGTGGTCTGAAACGATTGTAAAATGGTGGCCATGTACATACCGGTGAAATTTCTTGACACCAAAGATGATGGACAGGTCTTCTATCTCTATCTGTAAGTATCGCTTTTACACTGTTATGAGCGTTCTTGATATGTAACCTATTGGCCATTCTGCACCGTCATCCATCCGATGGGAGAGCACTGCTCCCACTCCATAGGTGGATGTGTCACATGTCAACACCAATTCTTTCATCTGGTCATAATGCACTCATAGGCTGGACGAGTGCAATAATTGTTTCACCTTTATGAAAGCTTCTTCCTATGGTGCCTCCCAAGACCAACGTTGGTTCATTTTGAGTAGATAATGTAGGGAGACCAGTTCTGTGGACAAATTGGGTAAGAACCGCCCATAATAATTGATCATTCCTAGGAATGATTTGAGCTCGGAGGTGTTCTTTGGCGCAGGTGCCTCTCTTATGCCTCTCACTTTCTTCCCAACCGGGTGGAGGCCCTGTGAATCTACCCTGTGACTCAGATAGATTACCTCCCTCGCTTGGAACATGCACTTTTCTTTTTTAAAACTCATTCCAGCCTTCAAGAAACATTTTAAGACTTCTTCTAACTTTGCCAAATGCTCTTTCTCAGTAAATCCTGTCACCAAAACATCATCTAAATAAACAACACCATGGGGCAGTCCCTGCAGTAAACTTTCCATTGTCCTCTGGAAGATGGCACAAGCTGAGGAGGCGCCTAAAGGCAATTGAGTATATTGGTACAAACCTTTCTGGTATTAATTGACAAATTCCCGAGAGGCATTATCTAACTCTAGTTGTTGATAAACATGACTCATGTCAAGTTTCGTGTAGGTGGTTCCACCTGCTAGCTTGGCATACAGGTCTTCGATCTTTGGTATGGGTGTCTGTCTAGCTTAGCTACTTTATTCACCGTCAGTTTGTAGTCTCCACAAATTCTAATGCTTTGGTCAGGTTTAAGGACGGGCACTACGGGTGCTGCCCATTCTGAGAGCTGCAAAGGTTGTGTGACCCTCAGTTTCTCTAGTCTGTTCAGTTCGGTGTCGACTTTCTCTCGCAGTGCGTAAGATATTGGTCTTGCCTTCATGAGTTGGGGGAGGGGGGTGGTTGCCTCTGGATCCACATGGGTTTTTGCCTGCAGCCCCTGGATCTTCCCAAATTCGTCTTCGAAGACTGTGGCATACTTCCGAAGTAGCTCTGGTAACCCACTTGCTCTCAACTGTAAAATTTCAACCCATTCTAACTTAATCTCCTTTAGCCAGTTTCACCTCAGGAGGCTTAGCCCCTTTCCTGCTACCACCACCAAGGGTAGTTTTACCGATTGGCTTCCATCTACTTATGCTTCTGACCTGAATGCCTTCACCTGTGTATGTTTTTAATTTGTGTTCCCCATTATTTAGGCACCTGAAGGTATGTTCCCCAATTACTGTAGTGGAAGCTCCTGTGTCGATTTCCATTCGAACAGGTCTACCATTCGCTTTCACTGTTACATATGTTGGTTCTGCCTTTCCAACCTTCAAATTAAACATTGAGTAAATATCTGAATTTGCTGCTTCAGTCTCTTCTACATTGTAGATCCGACTGGGGGTTTTTCTGTTTAAATATCTACCTGACTCTTTCCTTGCACTGTCTCATTGTGTGTCAATTTCTATGACAACAAAAACATTCTGTTTTCTTAAACTGTCAATTGTTAAAAGACTGCTTGTTTCCACGTCTATTAAGATTATTCCTTGTTTCTGCTGCTAAGTCATTTTTTTCTCATTTTCCGGCTAGCATGGGCTGTTTCCCACTTCTCGGCAGAGTCCTGCATTTTCCTGTCCGTTTTGGCTGGACGATGTGGCCATTTTGCGTACCCTGTATTGCTTTTGAATCTCTTACTGCGCCCACCATGGCCAGCGCTATCTCTAGCGCCTTCTTAAAATCCAAATTCGCTTCAGAAAACAATCACCTCTAAATCATGTCTTCATTAGCACCATACACTAAACGATCATTAAGCATGTCATTTAGAGATGTACCAAACTCACAATGTTCTGTTAACTGTTTCAAACTTGCCACGTAGCATGCAACTGTCTCCACCGGGGCTCTATTTCTTGAATTAAACTTAAATCTTTGCATCGTTACTGACGGCTTTGGCTGATAATGACCCTTCGCGAGGTCCATCAATTCATCAAAATCTTTCAAATCTGGGGCACTGGGTGCCATCAAACTTCGAATCAAGCCATAGGTCTTATTCCCATGTGTACTTAAGAGGATCGCTCGCCTCTTCTCTTCCCCCGTAATCTCGCTCGTTTGGAAAAAGGTGAGACGTTCAATGTAGTTGAATCGTCCGTTGCTGGATCGAATGGACCAATTCTTCCGAATTGCGGCATTCTGAGAGGGAATTACTTTGTCAATCCGAATGAGACTTTTACTTACAGTTACTGTGCGAGGTACAGTGCCGATTTCATTTCACTTGATTTCTTCTGTTAAACTTGTTTTATCTGGAACCTCTTCCTTAACATTATCTGTCAGGTATGATTCCGTTGTGTATGACTATGTCAGGCTGTTGCTTGACTAGTCTGTGAGACAGCTCTCCCAATTTTGGCACAAGGCCCCAAATGTTAGTAAGAAGGGCTTTACAGGGTTGACAGCACTGTGTTTGCTGTTGTCATTTCCAATTTGTTGGATCCTGTGGATCCTCATCGCCAGTTTGTTGTGAGAGGTGGTCGAGTTGGTTCTATTGATAGAGTTGATCAGCAGACACTTCTTAGGTGGAACACTTCCAGCAACTACACGTGTACTTTCACTTCAACTCTATCCCTGCACTACTAACTACAGAGGTAGCCTGTGCTACACTCCTATTGGGTATTAAAGATTATGTGATCTTCCTTAACAAAAATTCTTCTTAAAGGTATATCACACATTAGATAAAAACATAATTACCACGGGGTGGGGGTAGTAATCAGCAGGAGGTTTCCTTCTCCAAGTTTGACCTGATGCCATGAAACTTCATGGGGTCCGGAGTCGATGTTGAGGACTCCCAGGGCAACTCCCTCTTGGCTGTATACCACTGTGCCACCACCTCTGCTGGGTCTGTCCTGTCGATGGGACAGGACAGAGCCAGGGATGGTGATGGTGGAATCTGGGACATTATCTGTAAAATATGATTCTGTGAGGATGACTATGTCAGGCTGTTGCTTGACTAGCCTGTGAGGCAGTTCTCCCAATTTTGGCACTAGCCCCCAGATGTTAGTAAAGAAGACTTTACAGGGTCAACAGGGCTGGGTGTGCTGTTGTCGTTTCCAGTTCCTAGGCCGATGGCGCATGGTGCGTCCAGTTTCATTTCTTATAAACGTTCTAGCGGTGTGATATAACTGAGTGGTTTGCTCAGCCATTTCAGGGGGCAGTTAAGAGGGCCTGGAGTCACGTATAGGCCATGCCAGGTAAGGACAGCAGATTTCCTTCCCTAAAGGACATTAGTGAACCAGATGGGGCTTTACAACAATCGACAATGGTTTCGTGGTCACCGTTAGACTTTTAATTCCAGATTTCTTAAATTCAAACCTGCAGTGGTGGGATTTGAATCCGGAGCATTACCCGGGGTCTCTGGAATACTAGTCCAGAGACAATACCACTACTCCACCACCTCCCCCAGTGCCAGAGCACAGAGGCAGGCCTTCCGCCCAGCCCACCTCTGCACCCGGCAGCCTCTGCACTTGTTCCAGAGATGGTGGACCCGCTTTCTAATCCAGTTCATTCCCCAGCCCGGGAATGAAAATCGGCCCTGTGGGCGGCCATTTTTAAAGGTCAGGTTCACAAAATCGGGAATTGTCCCATCTCTACGGGACCCAAGCCAGGAGCGGAAATCTGGGCCAAGGAGACAGAGCCTGAGCTTTCCCAATGCACACAGAGATTTACAAACACTGATTCTTTCATCGTGATCTCCAACTACCAGCATTCTCTCTGGAATGTGGAGGTGAGGGGAGCAGCGTATGGTACAGGCAGATGGTGCGGACCCCACTCCCTCTGACACTCTCTGGGGTAAAACCCACAGAGAGCCCCTGATCCTCTTGTCTCAGCTATGAGCACCTCTCTTGGGACCTGGCAAGTTCACAGCCTGTTCTACCGTCTAGAAAGACAAGGGCAGCAGATCCAGAGGAATAGCACCACCAAAAATTCCCCTCCAAGCCACACACCACCCTGACTTGGAACTACTTCTCTGTTCCTTCCCTGTCACTGGGTCTAAATCCCGAAACGTCCCACCTAACAGCAGGGCCGGGAGAGTGGGGTGCACACAATGCTCATAACTGTGGCCTGTGCTCTGGGGGACCCCAGGCTCATTGGCTGAGTAACCTGTCAATCTGGATGGTCAATGTCCGAAAGAGTCAATCTTTTTTTGTTCATTTATGGGATGTGGGCTTCACTGGCTGGGCCAGCATTTATTGCCCATCCCTAATTGCCCTTGAGAAGGTGGTGGTGAGCTGCCTTCTTGAACCGCTGCAGTCCATGTGGTATAGGTACACCCACAGTGCTGTTAGGAAGGGAGTTCCAGGATTTTGACCTAGTGACAGTGAAGGAACGGCGATATATTTCCAAGTCAGGATGGTGAGTGACTTGGAGGGTGGTGGTGTTCCCATCTATCTGCTGCCCTTGTCCTTCTAGATGGTAGTGGTCATGGGTTTGGAAGATGCTGTCGAAGGAGCCTTGGTGAGTTCCTGCAGTGCATCTTGTAGATGGTACACACTGCTGCTACTGTGCATCAGTGGTGGAGGGAGCGAATGTTTGTGGATGGGGTGCCAATCAAACGGGCTGCTTTGTCCTGGATGGTGTCAAGCTTCTTGAATGGGAGCTGCACTCATCCAGGCAAGTGGGGATGGAATATCCATCACATTCCTGGCTTGTGCCTTGTAGATGGTGGACAGGGTTTGGGGAGTCAGGAGGTGAGTTACTTGTTGCAGGATTCCCAGCCTCTGACCTGCTCTTGTAGCCACAGTATTTATATGGCTAGTCCAGTTCATTTTCTGGTCAATGGTAACTGCCAGGATGTTGATAGGGGAGATACAGCAATGATAATGCCATTGAATGTCAGGAAACAATGGTTAGATTCTCTCTTGTTGGAGATGGTCATTGCCTGACACCTGTGTGGTGCGAATGTTACTTGCCACTTGTCAGCCCAAGCCTGGGGCATAGAGATCCAATTGACAGGCTACTTGGCCAATGAATGAAGTTGTTCTGAACAATAGCAATCATTGGCCAAGTAGGATGCGCCAGATTCCCCAATCCCTCCTTTCTTGCTTACCTAGAGTCAGGACTCATGTGAGGATTGTTCTGATTCTGTTTTGTTGGAGATTTCTTCACATCAGACCTAGCTGGAGGCTGCTGGAGCACAAGGTAAGGCAAAGCGCCTGGTACCTCACTTCTACCCACCAGAAAGCCATTCCTGACCTCCTCCCTCTCGATGGTGTGTGGCCTATGGCCCAGGCCCATCCTTCCCAGCCCAACCTCCTCCCTCTCGATGGTGTGGCCCTGGTTTCACTTTTCCTGCTAATTGGTTTATATAGTGCCTTTCACAACCTCAGAAACATGCTTCTCTCAGGACTCTCAGCCACTGTGATGCACTTTTGTAATCTATGTTATTATGTAGGGATTTCTGATGCCCAATTTGCACTTAGCAAGATTCTCAAACTGAATGGACCAGACGCTGGGATTGGGGTGAAATTGGATTCTCAGGTGCTACGAGGCACTTTAAAGTTCCGAAATGGAGTTTGCAACACAGACACACTTCTGATGCAAAGTGTGTCAGCCGGCAGCTTGATGCCACATTGGTGAGGGGGTTAGTGGCACACACCTAATGTTTCCAAGGGAGCAACAAGCTTAACCTGCTTCGTCTCTTAACCTCGCACAGCTGAACACATGGTCAATATGCATGATTGAGGGAGAGGGTTAAGGGGGCGGCAGACAGGGTGGGGAATAAAGGAGCACTAGAACCCATGATTTCTCTCCCTGGCCATCCCTAACAGTACTGTGGGTGTACCTACACTACCTTAACTGCAGCAGTTCAAGAAGGCAGCTCACCACTGTAGTATAAGGGTCTGTCACATATAAGGTTAATGTGGGGCTGCAGAATACCCTCAGTATGGTGTAGAGAGTTACATGATGGTAGACTGTATGTAGAGTAGAGGGGAGGTGATGGTGTAATGGTATTGTCACTGGATTGGTAATTCATAAGACCCTAAGTAATGCTCAAGGGACTGGGTTCAAATTCCACCATGGTAGATGGTGAAATTTGAATTCAATAAAATTCTGGAGATGACCATCAAGCCATTGTTATAAAAACACTAATGCCCTCTAGGGAAGGAAATCTACTGTCTTTACCTGCTCCCTCTGAACAAGGGCAAGAAATACTGGCCTAGCCAGTGATGCCCACATCCAATGAATTAAAAACAAAGTCTGGAAGGAGACATGTTTATAGTTATGAGTTGTTAATAACCTTAAACCATGGTGGCAGCTTGTGGAATAAACCCAAAACCTTGCAGAGAAAAACTAAAATGCTGGAAGACTGAGAAACAATTAAAAGAAATCTAACCTGAAAAGAAGCTCCAGAAGCATGGAGGAAAAATCATCAAGAAAAAGGCTTGAAATTCCTCACTTCAACATGTTCTATGCCTGCGTCTTGTTTGGAAGTCCAGCTTGCAGCCCAAGCAAATCTTTTAAAATTCCAGGCCTGAGATATCTTAAAAATTTCAGAGTCAGAAGTGCAGTTTGAAAAAAGCCATCACTAAAACCTCGATCCCTGGGATCAATGCCTTTACACTCGGCATCCAAGCTTGCTCCAAAAAATGTTTATAAATAGTGAATTGAAGACTCTGGGAGAACCACAACTTCTTAAACCCAGCTAAAGACAAACAAAAGCCAGGATTCGATGAAATCATGACTTTAAACTTAAACACTGAGCGAGCGACCTCTGCAGGCAGCTGTCCCAGGCAGCCATTGGTGAGAAAGGTTTCTTCAAGCTGAGTGCAATCGCCATTGTCACAGAGCCCGCCAAAACTGGCAAGCGCATGAAATCCCTTTGTCTCCCAGTGATCAGCGATACCATCTTGAAATTCAGAATGCTCTTAAAGCAGAACCTACACTTTTAAATTTTCAACCATGGATCAGAATTCAACCCTTCCAAATCAATTTGGTCTTATCCAAGGGCCAAACCTAACAGAAAAGTTGGCATCCTTGAAAAGGGAATTTCTCAACGACCGGAGTACATCAGGCCCAAGTGGAAAGTCAGAAAAGGTCCAGATTAATACCTTTTGATGCTGGTTTGGTGAACTTGTGGAAGAAGTCATCCCTAATACATGACATTGTCATAGAGTCATAGTCATAGAGGTCTACAGCACAGAGAAAGACCCTTCGGCCCATCAAGTCTGCATCAGTCAAACAAGTACCTAACTATTCTAATCCAATTTTCCAGCACTAGGCCCATAGCCCTGTATGCCATGGCATCGCAAGGGCACATCCAAATACTTCTTAAATGTTAAGAATGCTTCTGCCTCTACCACCCTTTCAGGCAATGAGTTCCAGATTTCCACCACCCTCTGGGTGAAAAAATTCTTCCTCACATCCCCTCTAAACCTCCTGCCCCTTACCTTAAATCTATGCCCCCTGGTTATTGATCCCTCCACCAAGGGGAAAAGTTCCTTTCTGCCTACCTTATCTATGCCCCTCATAATTTTATACATCACAGTCATGTCCCCTCTCAATCTCCTCTGCTCCAGGGAAAATAACTCCAGTCTATCCAATCTCTCCTCATACCTAAAACTCTCCAGCCCAGGCAACATCTTGGTAAATCTCCTCTGCACTGGAAATACATTTAAAAATAATGGAAATAGGTGGGAAAAGAAAAATCTATTTAAATTATTGGAAAATAGGGGGAATGGAAAGGGGGTGGGGATGGAGGAGAGAGTTCATGATCTAAAATTGTTGAACTCAATATTCAGTCCGGAAGGCTGTAAAGTGCCTAGTCGGAAGATGAAGTGCTGTTCCTCCAGTTTGCGTTGAGCTTCAGTTCCGGATCTGTACCTTGCTCGTCCTGCTTTCTACCCTTAATGTCACCTATTAGCACATTCCTTAGATATTATCACCACCTTCAACACCTCTTTGATCTTTTGTCTATGATATCTTTTGGCTATCTCCACCTATCACTGGCCCTCTATCCAGCTCTACCTGTCCCACATTTAGGAATTAGGGAAACACAGGAAAAGATACAGAGGTATTATTTTTTGGTCAGGATTGCATCGGGATGTAGTCAAATTCTGTAGAACCTGTCATATATGTCAAGTAACAGGAAAGCCACAAGCAGCACATAAGCTGGTGCCTTTAATCCCAATACCAGCATTTGAAGAACCTTTTACCAGGATCATGATTGATTGTGTAGGACCCCTTCCTAAGAATAAAAGTGGAAATCAGTGCTTATGGACAATAATGGATGTGTCTACTAGGTTCCCTGAAGCGATACCTTTAAGAAATATTACAACTAAGAAAATTGTGGAGGAGTTAATTAAATTTTTCACAAGATATGGTTTACCTAAAGAAATACAATCGGATCAGGGGTCACATTTCATGTCACAGCTGTTTAAGGAATCAATGAATAGTTTGGGGATAAAACAGTTTAAGTCAACAGCTTATCATCTGGAGTCACAAGGAGCTTTGAAAAGATGGCATCAAACATTAAAAGTTATGATAAGAGCACACTGTCTTGATTATGCACAGGATTGGGATACAGGAATTCTCTTTTTGTTATTTGCTATTAGAGACACTCCTAATGCATTGACTGGTTTTAGCCCTTTTGAACCAGTTTATGGTCATGAGGTAAGGGGACCACAGAAATTGATTCATGAGAAATTGGAGGGTCAAAATTCAGAAACTACTCTCCTGGATTATGTATCAAATTTCAGGGAAAGATTGAACAGAGCATGTGAGTTGGCTAGGGAACATTTAAAGATCTCACAGCAAGTGATGAAAGTGAAAATAGATAAGACGGCTAAAATTCGCAGTTTTGTTTCTAGAGAGAAAGTATTAGTCCTGTTGCCAGTACTAGGGAATTCATTAAATGCAAGATTTAGTGGGCCTTACAGGATTGAAAAGAAATTGAGTGAAGTAAATTATTTAATAAATACTCCAGATAGAAGAAAGAAGCAGAGGGTATGTCATGTAAATATGCTTAAAAAGTACTTTGACAGGGAAGAGGAACAAAAAGAGATGTTAGTGATGGTAGATGATGAGAAAGAGGTAGAAATGCAAAACTCTGAAATTGGTTTTCCTCTAATCAAATTGGATAATGAGGGGGTGCTTGAAAATTTAAATGAAATATTGAGTTACCTTCCAAGCAAGTGTCAAAGTGATTTGGAAAAGCTATTGCAGTCACGCAAACCTATTTGTGGAAATAAGTAGGGAAAGACACATTTAGCTTTACATGATGTATGTATAGAAATGTCATCTTCAATAAGGCAACAGCCTTATAGATTAAATCCGGCAAAGTTATCACAAGTACAAAAAGAAATTGATTTCATGCTTCAAAATGATATAATCGATCTAGTTGCAGTAATTCAAGTTCGCCTGTTGTACTGGTACCGAAACCAGATGGAACACAAAGACTGTGTGTGGACTATAGAAAGGTGAATGTGGTGACAAAAGCAGATTCACATCCAATAGCATGGTTGGAGGGTTCAATTGAGAAAGTAGGACAATCAAAATTTATCACAAAGATTGACTTGCTAAAAGGATATTGGCAAGTACCGTTGTCGGAGACAGCAAAGGAGATATCAGCTTTTGTAACGCCAAGTGAGCTATATCAGTTTAAAGTCATGCCATTTGGTATGAAGAATGCAGCTGCGACATTTCAAAGACTGATGAACAAAGTAATTGCGGGTCTAAGCAATTGTGTGGTTTATATTGATGATCTAATTGTTTTCAGTCAGACGTGGGAGGAGCATTTACAGCATCTGGAAGAATTATTTGCTTGACTGCAAGAAACTAATTTGGTGATGAATTTAGCTCAAAATTTGCAAAAGCGCAAGTTACGTATCTAGGCCATACATTGGACATGGTAAAGTGACTCCGAGAGATGCAAAAGTCAAGGCTATTGTGGATTTCCCAGTTCCTACAACAAAACGAGAAGCTATGAGATTTCTGGGCATGAACGGTTTTTACTGGAAATTTGTACCAAATTTTAGCCAAGTGGTTGCTCCACTGACTGAACTATTAAAAAAGAAGTTTCAAAGGACACTGGAGTGTCAGAAGTTATTTGATAGTTTGAAAACTGTATTAACTACGACACCAGTGTTGGCAGTACCCAGTTATGCCAAGCAATTCAAGTTGGCCATTGACGCAAGCGATATAGGTATTGGGGCTGTACTGTTACAAGAAGATGACACTGGAATTGAAAAACCGATAGGGTATTTTTCATGGAAGCTGAATGTACAACAGAGAAGATATTTAATGATCGAGAAAGAGACTTTGAGTTTGGTGTTAGCATTGCAGCATTTTGAAATTTATATTGCAAACAATTCATCAGAAACAATAATAAAAACAAAAAACTACTGCGGATGCTGGAAATCCAAAAAATCAGAAACAATTATTGATACAGACCATAATCCTTTGAAGTTTTTGGAGAAATTTTGTAACATAAGTGCAAGGCTTTTCAGATGGAGTTTATTGTTACAAATATTTAATCTACGTATTATATGTTGCTGGAAGAGAAAATTTGTTCACAGATGCGTTATCAAGAGTTTGAAGTTTAAAGGTAAATGGGACATTTTTTAAAAACCTGGACACTGAACTGGAGTGATTTCTGTTGATACCAAGGCTTTTGTGTATATATATATATATATATATATAGATTGATAGATAGATATATAGATATATATATATATTATATATATATATATATATAGTTATGCTAATGCATGCATCTGGTAATGTAATAGTGTAATAATTGTAGGAGATAGTGTGAGATAGTTTATTAAAATGAAGCCATCTTTTAGAATTATGTCGGTTCATTTTTTGATCAGGAGGGGGATATCATCAAGTTATTAATGTATATAATATTTTGGAAAATATTTTTCTTTTAAAATAGAGGTTTAGCCTGTGGGTATGTCTTAATTGGATTAAAACCAGCTAGACTGGGTGCTTTGATATGTATTAGTTTTTGATATGTAAGCAACAGAGCGCGCATTTGCATTTTTTGAACAGAGCATTCAAGAAGTGGGTTGAAAATCGATGTCTTTCTAGGAGCTACCAAGCAACATGTTTATATTACTAATAAGATTGGTCTTATGAAAGGGGTGTCATTGTTAAAAGGTGAAGTTCAAAGAGGTTGTAGATACAATGAGAATTAACATCCAATGGGGCTGGTAGGTATAACTTCAGTAGTTTTCGGGTGTGTAGGCAGAGGCAATGTAAGATCAAAAGGCAGCTGCAAGCCCCCAACTGGCTCCACAGTGAAAAGAACCTCATTTTGAATTTGTAAAGTGAAATGCTTTGCCTGGTGTTTGGTTTAGTCTATGGGTTACGGTTGCCTTAATGGAGATTAGTTTGGGAATTTGTTAAAAGTTAAGATAGTAGTAATTTGTAGCCGTCTGTATATATATTTTAACCTGTGTAAATTAATAAAATGTTTAATTTAGTTTAATGTAAAACCTCGAGAACTAGTAGCCTGATTCCTGAGTTTTGAGTTGCATCTCAAACATAACACTTAAAATTATTGGTTATAACAGTTGTTTAAAATTCCTCTTAGTGCACCCATGCTAACCCATGCGTCTGTCTCTTTCATCCTGCAGGAGGAGTACATCAGGATCATGGAGCCTGGTGAACTAGCTGTATACCTTGTGGATTACAGAGAGCAAAGACAAAGGAGAAGAGAGGGACTGAGGCTCCTAGCTGTGCAGAGGGAGGAGCAGCACTCTCAGGAAGAAGGGGCAGCTGGGCCACAGACGCCGCCTTTCATTCCTGCAGATGACCATGAGCTAGTGTCGCCGAAGACTGCGCATGTCTAGGGAACTGGTCGGTCACGTCTGCCACCTGCTGCAGGATTTGGCGCCAAGGGGGCATGGAGGGCATCCACTGCCAGTGGCCGTGAAAGTGACAGCGGTGCTCAATTTCTACACCAGTGACTCCTTTCAGGGCTCCACAGGTGACCTCTGTGGGATTTCACAATCCACCATCCATGAGGTCATGGATGCCACCTTTGCGATGGCACACAACTTTGTGCATTTCGCCCGGGACAAAGAGAGCCAGGATGCAACAACAATTAGATTTGCCCAGATCTCGGGTTTCCCGCAGGTGCAGGGTGCCATCGACTGCACTCATGTGGCACTCAGATCTCCGTCACAACACACGGTAAACTATGTCAATCGCAAGGGGTTCCATTCGCTGAATGTGCAGCTGGTGTGCGACCACCACAAACACATCCTGCAGGTGTGCGCACGGTTTCCAGGGAGTGTCCACGACTCCTACATCCTCAGTTGGTCACAGATCCCTGATGTCTTCAAAGGTCCTCAGAGGCTGCAGGGATGGCTCCTCGGGGACAAGGGCTACCCACAGAGGACGTGGCTGATGACGCCCGTGCGGCGGCCTCAGACTGCAGCAGAGTGAAGTTACAACAAGGCTCATGCTGCAGCTCACAACTTGGTGGAGCAAACCATCGGATGCTGAAGATGAGGTTCTGCTGCCTGGACCGGTCTGGAGGAGCCCTGCAATACAGTCCCCAGAGGGTGTCACACATCGTCATCGTTTGCTACGCCCTTTACAACCTGGAGCTGCAACTGGGAGAGGAGCTGGCTGAGGAGGAGATGGAGGAGCTGCACGTCTCCTCCGATGAGGAGGATGTCGATGGTGATGAGGGTGAGCAGGTCCTCAGAGGCGACGATGACGGGGATGAGGCCCTCGCACTGGCCAGGCGAGGCAGGCACGCTCGGGAGGTCCTCAGAGTTGCTAGATTTGTGGAGGCTGATGATGACATGCAGTGAGGAAACACTATAAGATCCTTGCATTGCATCTGTGAACGTTTGACTCCAGTCTGGCTAATGGGAGCACACATATCCTCTGTGATAATGCTCCTGTCATTGTGATACAGTGGAGGCCCTAATAGTCACTCAATTGCGGGAGGATGATGACGACATGCAGTGAGGACACTCCATCGATCTTCACACAGCCTCTGAGAATGTCTGACTCCTGTCTGGCTGAGGGCAGGTCGCTTGCGCTCTGTGATCAGAGTCATATCATAGAGACACAGCCATGAAACTTTAAAAGCATCTGACCCTTTGTCCGCCTTCAGCACCTGAGTCCCTCAGGAGCACAGTGTCACTGGTTACAGATGCTGAAGAGTTGGGTGACAGCCCCACCTTAAGGTGCTGAGAGCTCACCGAGAGAATGAGAGAACTCTGTGGCACCTGCCCACTACATTCTGGCAGCAATGACCAGCACCATCGAGGTGCAGGCATCAGGAATGTTTCCAGGGAGTGAGGCCGGACCATCACTTTGGTCTGAAGGCTGCACAGAGCACAGGGAAGAGGACCTGGACTGAGACACCTGCCTTTACCTTGTGTAGAAAGGTTTCACATCTGAGTGACAAGAACACTGCTCATCAGAACAAGGAACCATAGGCAGGGAGACATTCTTGGGAGTTTGTTTTGTAATAGTGAACATTGTGTACAAGTGATTAACACCCATGCCCGAGCTATGCAACTACGTCTTCTTAACTTTCCTAACCCTGCCACTACATCTTGGTGCTCCCCAGACAACCACAGCAGAGGTGGAGGCAGCCTGCTGACTGCTACACCTTGTTATCTATGATGACCTTGGCGGGCGTCCCTGGAGGGCCGAGACCTGGAGGGCCCCGGCCTGCTTTCGGGGTCCTGCTGGGTGGCAGTGGCACCCTCCTCAGCCTGTGGAGCTGGAGCTGCTGAGGTCACAGGAAGACGGGAGTCGGATGGGCCGGACACGACCGTAGTCACCTGGATGGAAGGCCCCGGGGCGGGGCGGGGTACAACTGCTGATCCTTCTCCCTATGGATGCCCAAGGGCCCCAGGCTGACTCCTTGAGGTGATGTGGAAGCTGGAGTGAGATTGAACAGCCCAGCACGCCTCTCACATAACACTGTTGGAGGCCAACTATGGCACCAGTGATGGAGTTCAGCCCACACAGCAGTGCAGCAGTGACGTTCTAGTCCAAGGTCTCCATGGCAGCCACCATCCTACTAGTCTTGGCCTTGATGCGTTGCAATGCTGGCGCTATCACCTCAGCCTGAAGGCAGACAGATTCCTCCATCGTGCCTTGCAATCTGAGGAGTGCAGCGGACATCCCTTCCTGATGTTCCTGAGCTTGCCTTTGCAGCTCCAGCAGCTGTGACATGACCGAGTCCAGAGGCTCGTCATCTGACTCGGACTCAGCAACATTCTGGCCTCCAGCAGTCCTCCGAGTGCCAGACACCTGGGAAGTCCCTGTCGCCGCCTGCCTTGGATCAGAAATTGTGGTGCGCTCAACAGATTGTGATCCCTAGGCTACTCTAAAGCTAGGTCCCACCGAGGTGTGTGTCTCTGCACTGGTGGAGGGTATGGGTGAGCACTGTGATGGGGCTTCAGGGAAGGTTTAAGTGGATTCCTCTTCTGAACTTCCCTCGAGACTTGATTGGAAGCCCTGGGTATTGGACTCCCTTGACAGTTCCCAGATGTGCCTGTGAAAGCAAGGGGAGATAATTAGTGCATGGCAGTGGCCTGTGAAACAGGACACATCACTCACAGCATGGTTGTCTGATGGATGTTGCACTGCTAGATGCTCACTTGGTAGAGCATCGCCGACCTCACTGTCAGCACAGGACCGGTCCAGATCCTCACCGTCCAGCCGGATGGCTCTGCTTTCAAAGTCCATGAAGTCCTTGATTTCAGGCAATCCGCCACCAGTCTGTGACCTCTCCCTGTTGTTGTGTGCCAGCTTGTCCTGCATGAATAGGGATGGAGAAAGTGTAAGCAGGACGCCTGCCAGGCCAGATGATAAGTCTGCCTGGCCTGTGCGGGTGGTGAGTGGTCCCATGAACAGGATGAGAACAATGAAGGCGTGTGTGCGAGAGTGAATAGTGATGTCCCTTGAACTGGCAGTGAGTGAGGGCCCTGTGGATGTGCGATGGGTTTGTGAGTGTGTGAGTTGGGAGTGATGAGAAGAGTGACTTACTCTGGTGTAATGGAGGAGATCATTCATCCTCTTGTGGCACTGGGTGGCTGTCCTCTTTTGTAGGGCATTGGCACTGACCACCACTGCCACCACCTCCCAAGCCGGATTGGTGATGTTGCTGTCCATCCTGCGGCCAGAGCGGGGGTAGGGGACATCACGGTGAGCCTCCACTGCCTCCAAAAGGTGCTTGAACCTGGAGACTGCGTTCTTCATGACTTTCAGGGTCAGGTCTTCTGTGCACCAGTCCAG
Organism: Cetorhinus maximus; assembly: GCF_964194155.1. Classification (NCBI taxonomy): domain Eukaryota; kingdom Metazoa; phylum Chordata; class Chondrichthyes; order Lamniformes; family Cetorhinidae; genus Cetorhinus; species Cetorhinus maximus. Next base: position 163,095,117 of record NC_135883.1, on the reverse strand, counting down.
GTTTGGAAGCACTGAGAAGCGTGTGTGCATGACTGTACTTTAACTATGGCGGCCAGCGTGATGAAGCGGCGAGGTGATGGTGTGGCGAGCAAATGAGAGCCCGCCCACCATGGAAACGGCATGTTTCCAGGAAACGCATAATTAATGCGGTGGGTTTGGGACGATACAGCGTGAGAAGCCGCCATTGCGGCCAGCGGGTAAAATGTCATTTTAGCCACCAGCTACACACACAGTGCAAATCACAGATTCATAGAATTTTAACGGCACAGAAGGAGACCATTCGGCCCATTGTGTCTGCACTGGCTCTCCAAATGAGCATTATGACCTAGTGCCATTGCCCTGCCTTTTCCCCATGCCCTTGCACATTGTTTCTACTCAAATAATCATCTAATGCCCTCTTGAATGCCTCTATTGAACCTGTCTCCACCACACTTCCAGGCAGTGCATTCCTGACCCAAACCACTCGTTGTGTGAAAAAGATTTTTCTCACATCACATTTGCTTCTTTTGCAAATCACTTTAAACCTGTGCCCTCTCGTTCTTGACCATTTTACGAGCGGGAACAGCTTCTCCCTATCTACCCTGTCCAGCCCCCTCATGACTTTGAACATCTCTATCAAATTTCCTCTTAGCCTCAAGGAGAAAATCCCAACATCTCCAATCTATCCTCCTGGCTGAAGTTTCTCATCCCTGGAACCATTCTTATAAACTTCTTCTGCACTCTCTCCAATGTGTTCACATCTTTCCTATAATGTGGCACCCAGAACTGTACACAATATTCCAGCTGAGGTCTAATGAGTGTCTTATATAAATTTAGCATAACCTCCCTGCTCTTGTACTCTATGCCCCTCTTAATAAAACCCAGGATACTGTATGCTTTATTAACTGCTTTCCCCACCTGTCTTGCCACCTTCAATGATCTATGCACATATACACCCAAGCCTTTCTGCTCCTGCACCCCCTTCAAAATTTCACCCCTTATTTTATATTGTCTGTCCATGTTCCTCCTGCCAAAATGCATCACCTCACACTTCTCCACATTGAACTTCATCTGCCATCTATCTGCCCACTCCACCAATTTGTATATGTCCTCTTGAAGTTCCACACCATCCTCCTCACAATTCACACCCCTCCCAAGCTTTGTATCATCTGCAAACTTTGAAATTGTCCCCTGCACACCAAGATCTAGATCATTAATATATATCAGGAAAAGCAAGGGTCCCAATACCGACCCCTGGGGAACTCCACTAGAAACCTTCCTCCAGCCTGAAAAATATCCATTGACCATTACTCTCTGCTTCCTATTTTTCACCCAATTTTGTATCCACGTTGCTCCCGTCCCTTTTATTCCATGAGCAATAATTTTTCTCACAAGTCACTTGTGTGACACTGTGTCAATTTTTTTTTTAATTCATTCACGCGATGTGGGCTTCGCTGGCTGGGCCAGCATTTACTGCCCATCCCTAGTTGCTCTTGAGAAGGTGGTGGTGAGCTGCTGGTATAGGTACATCCACAGTGCTGTTAGGGAGGGAGTTCCAGGATTTTGACCCAGCAACAGTGATGGAACGGAGATATATTTCCAAGTCAGGATGGTGAGTGACTTGGAGGAGATCTTCCAGGTGGTGGTGTTCCCATATATCTGCTGTCCTTGTCCTTCCAGATGGTAGTGGTCGTGGGTTTGGAAGGTGCTGTCTAAGGAGCCTTGGTGAATTCCTGCAGTACATCTTGTAGATGGTACACACTGCTGCTACTGTGTGTCGATGGTGGAGGGAGTGAGTGTTTGTGGATGTGGTGTCAATAAAGTGAACTGCTTTGTCCTGGACGATGTCCAGCTTCTTCAGTGTTGTAGGAGCTGCACTCATCCAGGCAAGTGGAGAGTATTCCATCACACTCCTAACTTGTGCCTTGTAGATGGTGGACAGGCTTTGGGGAGTCAGGAGGTGAGTTACTCATCACACGTTTCCCAGCCTCTGACCTGCTCTTGTAGTCACAGTATTTATATGGCTAGTTCAGCTTAGTTTCTGGTCAATGGTAACCCCTGGATGTTGATAGTGGGCGATACTGTGAAGGTAATGCCATTGAATGTCAAGGGCGATAGTTGGATTCTCTCTTGTTGGAGATAGTCACTGCCTGACACATGTGTGGTGCGAATGTTACTTACCACTTGTCAGCCCAAGCCTGGATATTGTCCAGGTCTTGCTGCATTTGGACATGGACTAGTTCAGTATCTGAGGAGTCGCGAATGGTGATGAACATTGTGCAATAATCAGTGAACATCTCCACTTTTGACCTTATGATGGAAGGAAGGTAATTGATGAAGCAAATAAAGATGGGTGGGCCTAGGACACTACTCTGAGGAACTCCTGCAGTGATGTCCTGGAGCTGAGATGACTGACTTCCAACAACCACAACCATCTACCTTTGTGCTAGGTATGAATCCAACCAGCGGAGAGTTTTCACCCTTATTCCCATTGACTCCAGTTTTGCTAGGGCTCCTTGATGCCACACTCGGTCAAATGCTGCCTTGATGTCAAGGGGAGTCACCCTCACCTCACCTCAGGAGTTCAGCTCTTTTGTCCATGTCTGAGCCAAGGCTGTAATGAGGTCAGGAGCTGAGTGGCCCTGGCAGAACCCAAACTGGGTGTCAGTGAGCAGGTTATTGTTAAGCAAGTGCCACTTGATAACACTGTTGATGATCCCTTCCATTACTTTCCTGATGATGGAGAGTAGACTGATGGCAGTAATTGGCCGGGTTGGATTTGTCCTGCTTTTTGTGTACAGGACAGACCCGGGCAATTTTCCACAAAGCCGGGTAGATGCCAGTGTTGTAGCTGTACTGGAACAGCTTGGCTAGGTGTGCAGCAAGTTCTGGAGCACAAGTCTTCAGTACTATTGCCGGAATATTGTCAGGGCCCATAGCCTTTGCAGTATCCAGTGCCTTCAGCCATTTCTTGATATCACGTGGAGTGAATCGAATTGGCTGAAGACTGGCATCTGTGATGCTGGGGACCTCCGGAGGAGGCCAAGATGGATCATCCATTCGGCATGGCTGAAGATTGTTGTGAATTTTTCAGCCTTATCTTTTGCACTGATGTGCTGGGCTCCCCCATCATTGAGGAAGGGGATATTTGTGGAGCCTCCTCCTCCAGTGAGTTGTTTAATTGTCCACCACCATTCACGACTGGATGTGACAGGACTGCAGAGCTTAGATCTGATCTGTTGGTTGTGGGATCGCTTAGCCCTGTCTATCACTTACTGCTTATGCTGTTTGGTATGCAAATAGTCCTATGTTGTAGCTTCACCAGGTTGACACCTCATTTTTAGATATGCCTGGTGCTGCTCCTGGCATGCCCTCCTGCACTCTTCATTGAACCAGGGTTGATCCTCTGGGTTGATGGTAATGGTAGAGTGGGGGATATGCTGGGCCATGAGGTTACAGATTGTGTTCGAGTACAATTTTGCTGCTGCTGATGGCCCACAGTGCCTCATGGATGCCCAGTTTTGAGTTGCTAGATCTGTTCAAAATCTATCCCATTTAGCACGGTTGTAGTGCCACACAACACGATGGAGGATATCCTCAATGTGAAGGCAGGACTTCGTCTCCACAATGACTGTGTGACAGTCAATCCTACCGATACTGTCATGGACAGATGCATCTGTGGCAGGCAGATTGGTGAGGATGAGGTCAAGTATGTTTTTCCCTCATGTTGGTTCCCTCACCACCTGCCGCAGACCCAGTCTAGCAGCTATGTCCTTTAGGACTCTGCCAGTTCAGTCAATAGTGGTGCTCGCGAGCCACTGTTGGTGATGGACATTGTCCCCCACCCAGAGAACATTCTGAGCTCTTGCCACCCTCAGTGCTTCCTCCAAATAATGTTCAACATGGAGGAGCACTGATTCATCAGCTGAGGGAGGGCAATACGTGGTAATCAGCAGGAGGTTTCCTTGCCCATGTTTGACCTGTTTCCATGAGACTTCATGGGATCCGGAGTCAATGTTGAGGACTCCCAGGGCAACTCCCTCTCGAGTGTATACCACTGTGCCACCACCTCTGCTGGGTGTGTATTGCCGGTGGGATAGGACATACCCAGGGATGGTGATGGTGGTGTCTGGGGCATTATCTGTAAGGTATGATTCCGTGAGGATGACTAAGTCAGGCTGTTGCTTGACTAGTCTATGAGACAGCTCTCCCAATTTTGGGAGCTCTCCCCCAGATATTAGTAAGGAGGACTTTGCAGGGTCGACAGGGCTGAGATTGCCATTGTCGCTTCCGGTGCCTAGGTCGATGCCGGGTAGTCCATCCAGTTTCATTCCTTTTATACGTCGTTGTAGCAGTTTGTTACAACTGAGTGGCTTGCTAGGACATTTCAGAGAGCATTTAACTTCAGAGGCCACCCACATGGGTAGGTCTGGAGTCACCATGTAGACCAGAGCAGGTAAGGGTGGCAGATTTCCTTCCCTAAAGGGCATTAGTGAACCAGATGGGTTTTTACAATGGTTTTATGGTCATCATTAGGCTTTTAATTCCAGATTTTTACTGAATTCAAACTCCACCATCTGCCATGGTGGGATTCGAACCCGGGTCCTCAGTGCATTACCCTGGGTCTCTGGATTACTAGCCCAGTGACAATACCATTATGCCATCAACTCTTGAAAGTCCATGTACACCACATCAGCAGCATTACCCTCATCAACCTTTCCTGTTTCCTCTTCAAAAAACTCCAGCAAGTTAGTTAAACGGGATTTCCCCTTTAGAAATCCATGATGGCTCTTCCATATCAACCCACATTTTTTCCATGTGACTACTAGTTCTCTCCTGAATAATTGTTTCTAGAATCTTGCCCACCACTGAAGTTAAGCTGACTGGTCTGTAATTGCTGGGCTTATCCTTACAACTTTTTTTGAACAAAGGCATAATGTTTGCAATTCTCCAGTCCTCTCGCACCACTTCTGAGTCTGGGGAAGACTGAAAGATTATGGCCAGTGCCCCTGCAATTTCTACTCTCACTTCCTTCAATATCCTTGGATGCATCTCACCCGGTCCTGGTGGACGATTGCGCCCAGAGTCTCAGGGAATGATCTAGGTTGGCCAGCTGCCTCCAGAGGTGGTTTGGAGACAGCCACAGAAGTGGACAAGTGCCAGGGTGGGCTGATTAGAAGTCATGCCTCAGTTCTCTGAGACCTCAGCCCAGCTTTATAAAAGGCTGTTAGGCCTCTAGCCCTCAACCCTCAACACCCCACCCACCCCCATGTCACCTCCATACTGCCATGCCACTTCCACGACAGACTTCAGGAGTTATTTGGAGATGAAAATAAATTAAACTTCGAACAAACTAAGAGTTTTCACTCATGCTTACTTGATACTAAAAAAAATCTCTAATTCATGAAACCCATTCAAAATTTTTAAATCCCTTCAAGTGGACAATCTGCTATAAAAACAAAATCCTAATCATTAACCACATAAAAGACAGCTAATCCTTTAATAGCACCTTAAAACTGTGAAGCAAAATGTAGACTCAACATCCCTGCTGAGATAAGTGGTTTTTGAGCTTTTGAAACTAAGCCAAGCATTCATATTGGGCTCTCACACAAAAGTAAAATACCGTAGACCAGATTTTTGATGAAAGGACATCGACCTGAAATGTTACTCTGTTTCTCTCCACAGATGCCGTCTGATCTGCTGAGAATTTTCTGAAATTACTGCTTTCAAATGGCCCTGCCTGTGCGATTCATGCCCTGCCTCCTTTCCCCTACCAGCAAAAATGGGCTCTGCTGGAAATGGGGATTGAGGGGTGGTGGGGGGATGTGGGACATCCACATCCATGTCCCATCTGCTATTTTTAAAGGCCTCAGAATTTGGCCTGGCTCTGTAAAAATCTGGCCCCTAGTGTCAGCCTATAAACTGACTAAATGTCACCTTTGGAAAAGCCAATATCTCATGACCTTCTTATTTAATTAAAGGGAGGAAGTGATTAACATGTGCAGATGGAGTTCTTGGCTCTCACATTCATTTATTTTATATTTCCCTCCTCTAACCCTATCAGCATGCTATTCTGTCCCCTGAACAAACGTACAGAAGTAGAGGAGCGCAGATAACTTGGAGGGAGGTGGCACTGGAGATTACAGAGATAGGGAGGGGTGGGGCAATGGAGGAATTTGATACAAGGATGAGAAGTACCGGTCTGGAACTGAAAACACCAGTCAGAGCACATTCTACCTCGTTATTCACACAGTTTGCAGAAGGTCCCAGAACCAAGCACAGGGACTGCTTTTGCATATTTAAAGGGATCCAGCTGATGTCAAATAGTTGCCAGGGTCCATAAAAGCAGCGAGAACCAATCATAGGAAGATACTGCACTGGAGGAGGCCATTCGGCCCATTGTGTCTGTGCCCACTCTTTGGAAGAGCAGTCCCATTAGTCCCACCTCTCTGCCTTTTCCCCATAGCCCTGTAATTTTTTATCCCCTTTTCAAGTATTCATCCAATTCCCTTTTGAAAGCTATAATTGAATCTGCTCCCGCCGCCCTTTCAAGTGATGCATTCCAGATTGGAACAATTCACTGTGAATAGAGGAGAGCAACATGGTCGACCACTGACTCAGATTGAGTGAGGTTTCTCGTAAATTGCACCTGTCAATGCCCCGAAAACTGGGAGTGTGCCCCAATAACCCCCGAATGTGGCCCTTCCCTAGTGCTGGGATGTCCGATCAGGCTGACCGGGTGAAATGAGTTTGAAGGGTGAAGACCCTTTAAGTGAAGTAACAAGAAGCAGCCAGGATCGCCTCGTTTCGGAGAGAGGGAAGGAACATCGGAGAGAAGTAACAATTGATTATCCCCTCACAGGCTTTGCACTTGCACTAATTTGTTAATCAATAACTGAGCTTCTATTCTTAAAGTAAAGAAGGAAAACTGCCACAGAGAGTAATATTACAGAGATAAATCAGATTTTGTTACATAACCCCCAACTAGTGAAATAAAACCTTTTGCTTTTGTGGTAATAATGTTATATCCTGCAGTGCCTCTATATTAATATAGGAAATAGAAGTTAATGAGCCTTGTAAGTAAAACAGTTTGAGCTTTTCAGATAAATGTTTAAACCTTATATCATGTATCACTTTCATTTAATAATTCTGGGGATTTGGTCATCGCTGGGAAGGCTGGCAAATATCGCCAATCCTAAGGAGAGGGTTTCCTCCTGCACCCTCCACAATCCACATGGTCTTGATGACAACATCTTCCGATTTCCCAATGAAAACTTTGCTCACAGTCCCCACCAGCAGAAGGAAAGTCTAGACTGACAGGACGTTCATCTCAGTCAGCTTTGTCTCACTGGGTAGTGCTCTGACCTCTTGCCAAAGTCTCACATCAGAAACCTGAGCCGATTGTACCAAACAGCATGTCCCTTCCACTATTCGCAACAAGCAAGGTATGGACTGTACTCAACCAGCCCATGCTCGCAAAGCTCAAAATACAGTGTCCAATGTTAGATGTGATTCTGCAATTGGACAATATTTGCTAAATAACCCTCTGTGTGCTAAGAATGACGGTGACAACCAATTTAAGATTGTCAGTCAGGCTCACAGTATGGCACATTTATGTGTACTATAAGCTACATACATTAATACACAGGGTCCTGTTATTTGCAGACAGAAAGAACATGTACACACATTACACCTGTTTCAACTAAACAAAATAAGTGACAGCCATTCACTGACTCATTCCTCAGGGCAACATTTTGACCAATCAGAGTCAAGCTGTCTGGTTTAAATTTCAAACAATGCTTGGCAGTTAACTGTCAGTCACAATCAACTGAGCGTCTTCCATAGCAACGCCTCTACCAATCAGAGCCCACTTGCCAACCAATCAGCACTCTCTTCTCATACAGTATAAAAAGTTGTTGTTTCCTCTGACATTGGTATTCTTGAGATTGTCCTGATGAGTGCAAGATGAAAAGCTTCAACAAAATGTCTCTTTCTTCAGCAATACTCAAGCTCTGTACAAGCAAACGAATATTAAAAGACACTACGCTGGAAAGACTCCGTGTTCGTAACACAGGAGATTGTTCTTTAATGCCGGGTCCTCATGCAGCCGGCTCTGGTAACCTATGATCTTGTCAAGCTGCTTCTTATTTGACCCTGGTGTGTCAGGTGATTTGCCTTGAGCGAGGTGGGGGTGGTAGGGAGGTGGCATGGGAGTGGGAGGAGGAGAATGAAATTTTCATAAAATTGTGTGGGGTAAAGCCGAATAAGAGAGATTTCAGTGATCTGAGGAACGTTGGCATGGCAACCACTAGTTAATTCAGTATTAATATTAATTCATATTTGGTTCTGAACAGCCAGTTAGGATAAGGGAGCCAGTACTACTGGCGCAAATGCAAGGATTCAGCCCAAACTGCACAGCTCTTCAAGAAAACTATAGATGTAGATAATGTTGTCAGGTAGACCAGGTGAGTTATAGGGTGCAGAATGCCCTATACGAGGGCGATGTGTAGGAGAGACCTTGCAGGAGTGTAGATGCCTTTAGAATTAGCTCAAAAATCTTGGCGTTCCCCCTACCCTGGCCTCTTGTACATCTCCGATTGTTACCATTCCCCCACTGGGTGGCCGTGCTTTCAGGTACCTGGGCCCTAAGCTCTGGAATTCCCTCCCTAAACCTCTCCATCTTCTACCTCTCTACCTCGATGGAGTCACTCCTTAAAACCTACCTCTTCGTCACCTGCCCTAATTGCTCCATATAGTTCTTCATGTGAAATTTTGTCTCATAACACCCTTGTGAAGTGCTTCGGAATGATTTACCACATTCTAGGCTCTACATAAATGCAAGGCACAGTTGTTGCCTTAAAGAGAAAGTAAGGCCAGTTCAGCAGTAGTGATGAGGAAGCTTTGCAGTAAGCTGCTGCCATGTGAGGAGCAGCTGAAAGAGGATTACTCGCACCATAGGGGTTACCTCGTGTTTGAAACATACGGAAACAACATGAAGTTCATTAAAAGACGGTGTCTGTTCTCAGAATATTGATATGTGCCCTGAGGCAAAAAGGCATGGCATTGTCTAGAGTCACCTGTGTGTTTTATGGGGTTGGTGGAGGGACAGGGTGGGTGTGGAGGGGGAGGGGTGTGGAAACGAGATCTTCATTCAGTGGTATGGAGAAAGGCTGACAGTCGGAGCTGCCAATGAGCAACGGAAGGTTGGCATGACAACCATCAGATAATTCTTTGTTCAGCACAAGTTGTCACATTTCAACAGGAGGTTTGTGGTCAGTCTCTATTCTAGAGGCCTGCTCTGATGTTTGATTCTTGAGGTAGAAATCTGTTTAACCTGTGCCCTGTCCCTGTGCCTCCTCTCTCCCTTTCCCTTGTCCTATCTCTCTCTATCTCTCCCTCTCCTTCTTCCTTTCCCACCTTCGGGGAAGCGGTGGCATGTTGTCACTGGACTGGTATTCCAGAGACACAGGGTAATTCTCCGGGGACCTGGGTTCGAATCCCGCCACGGCAGATGTTGGAATTTGAATTCAATAAAAATCTGTAATTAAAAGTCTGATGATGATCACAAAACCATCGTCAATTGTAAAAACCTATCTGGTTCACTAATGCCCTTCAGGGAAGGGAATCGGCCATCCATCCTTAGCTGGTCTGGCCTACATGTGACTCCAGACCCACAGCAATGTGGTTGACTCTTAAAATGCTCTCTGAACAAGGACAATTAGGGGTGGCCAATAAATGCTGGCCTAGACAGTGATGCCCACATCCCGTGAGTGAATAAAGAAAAACCTCTTTCTCCCTCCCCCATCCCTCTCCATCGCCAGGAATTCCATCTCAGGAATAAACCTCGTCTGAACTGCCTCCCATGCATGTATATTTCTCCCTAAATAAGGAGACCAAAACTGTACACAGTATTCCAAGTGCTGTTTCACCAATGCGCAGTACAGTTGTAGCAAGACTTCCCCACTTTTATACTCTATCCCTCTGCAATAAAGGCCAACATTCCATTTTTCTTCCTATTTTCTTGTTATACCTGCAGAGTGATATTTTGTGATTCATGTATGAGGACAGCCAGATCCCTCTATACCGCAACATTCTGCAGTCCCTCTCCATTTAAATAATATTCTGCTTTTCTATTCTTCCCACTGTAATAACTGTGGGTATATCCTCTCCTGCTGTCTATCAGGAGTCATGTGATGTTCCGGGAGGCTCCAACCAATAAGCCCTAAGTGCGGGCAATCTGGGGGGTGGGGCTTCCTGACAAGAGCCCTTTTCAGGCTCTCTGTAACAAAGTTTATCTGTTTCTTGTTGAAACCTGTCCACTCCGTCAAGTCATTACATTTGGCAACGAGGGTGAAATAGCTCGGACGCTGCACCTCGCCTTGTTAACGTGAGTACATCGAATCTGAGGAGAAAGAAATGACGACTCACCAATCACGTCACTCTTCGGCAGAATCAATCCTTACGATGCGACTATGGGAGACTGGAGCCAGTATGTAGAAAGCCTCGGGTTTTATTTCGTAGCGAACGAAATTATCGCAGAGAGAAAGCAGAAAGCAATCCTTTTGAGTGTATGCGGCAGTAAGACATACAATCTCATTCACAACCTGACCGGCCCAACGCGCCCAATTCTAAGTCCTGTGATGAATTGGTGGACCTTGTGAAAACGCACTTCCAGCCGAAGCCATCCATAATAGTGCAGCGTTTTAAGTTTAATTCCAGTGTTAGGGCCCCGGGAGAGCCCATCACAACCTATGTAGTGAACCTTAAGCAGTTGACAGAACACTGCAACTTCAGGGACACACTCAATGATACGCTGCGGGACCCGTTAGTTTGTGGAGTTTAGGATGACGCCATTCAGCGCCGTTTACTCACCGAGGTTGACATCGACTTTAAGCGCACCCTAGAAATCTCCCTCACCATGGAAGCTGCTGCAAGAACCTCGCAGACTCTGCATCACATACAACATGGCACTTTTCTTCATGTGGGACGGGAACCTACTGCCAAACCAGAGCATTGAAGCGAGAGGCATTGTCTGCTGTTTGAAATGTGAAAAGGCCTAGTGGAAACACTTCAGTGGCAACTCCAAGGTTAAGTTGTTATAGATGTGGAGGTGACCACGGACCGGACATCTGTAAATTTAAGGAGGCAGAATGCCATTGCTGCCATAAGAGAGGTCACATAGTAAGGCAATGCAGGGTGAAATCGCAACAGCCCGTAAAGCAGCAAACCAACATGATAGAATTATAGAATACAGCAGAACCTGAAGCTGCCGATACCGACATTTATTCCCTGTAACCACTGTAAAAACCGAACTTATCATTGCCACAATCCAAGTTAATGAGAAGCCACTAATCATGGAGGTGGATACGGGTGCCTCAACTACAGTGGTGGGACAGCATACATTCAAATACCTTAACGAAGATAGAAAGCCAGTAAACCTGGAGAGGGAAACCACTAAATTAAGGACATACACCGGAGAATCTATTCAGGTAAAGGGCATCGCCATAGTACCAGTGTCTTATAGTCAACAGACAGCCCAGCTGCCTGTGATAACAGTGACAGGAGAAGGACCCAGTCTTTTAGGCTGAGACTAGTTACAGAAGATCAAGCTAGACTGGTCTGAAATATTCCACCTGAAAACAGGGGGAGTTCCTGAGCTGCTAAGGAAATATGACGTGGTATTTCGTGGTGTATTAGGGAAGTTAAAAGGCATGCAGGCCAAGATATATGTGGATCCTCAGGTGACACCTCATTTCTTTAAGGCCTGACCTGTGCCTTATGCGTTGAAGAAGAAGGTGAATGAAGAACTGTGCCGGTTAGAAAAGCTGGGCAGCATCCAACCCCTGTCCAATTCTCGGAATGGGCAGCACCCATAGTTCCAGCGGTTAAGCCTGATCAAACCATACATATTTGTGGGGACTATAAATTGACCGTGAATAAGGCAGCAAAACTAGATAAGTACCTCATTCCAAGGATAGATGACTTATTTGCAAAGCTGGCTGGAGGCAAATACTATGCAAAATTGGACATGAGCCACGCTTATCAGCAATTAGAACTGGATAGCACGTTGAAAGAATACATGACTATATACACATGAAAGGTTCTTTATCAGTGTGCTCACCTACCCTCTGGATTATCGTCTGCATGTGCTAACTTCCAGCGATCAATGGAGAGTCTTTTGCAAGGACTTCCCTGAGTGGTAGTATACCTAGATGATGTTCTGATCACAGGGTCAACTGAGACCAAGCACTTGGCCAACCTGGAGGAGGTGCTAAGAAGGTTCATGGGAGCCGGCGTATGGTTAAAGAAGGAAAAATGTACATTCCAAGCACCAGAAGTTACTTACCTGGGTCACAGGGTGATCGCCATGGGTTTGCATCCAGTAGAAGAGAAAGTTCAGGCAATAAAAGATGCACCCTCACCATCCAATGTAGCCCAACTCAAGTCTTTCCTGGGTATGATCAACTACTATAGCCGCTTCTTGCCTAACTTATCAACAGTGTTGGCACCGTTACTTGTCAAAAAAGAATCACTGTTGGTCGTGAAATTCACAACAGGAAGAAGCCTTTGTGAAAGTAAAGAAACTACTGCCTTCATCATGCTTATTGGTACACCACGACCCATCGAAAGAGTTGGTATTAACATGGTGTAGGAGCTGTGTTATCACATAGAATGGAAGATGGATCAAAAAGACCAATTGGCTATGTCTCGAGAACCCTCTCCACAGCCGAGAAGGGTTATTCCCAATTAGATAAAGAAGGTTTATCAGTGATATTCAGAGTGAAGAAATTCCACCAGTACCCACATGAATGACATTTCACCATGCGTCGGACCATAAATCATTAGTGGGTTTATTCACTGAGGATAAAGCCATTCCACCAATAGCATCAGCAAGAATATAACATTGGGCTTTCATATTATCTGCGTATGAGTATACCTTTATGCACCATCCTGGCTTGCATATTGTGAACAAGGACAGACTCAGTCATCTCCCATTACCAGATAGCATTGTACATGCTCCAGTGCCACAAGAAGTTTTGTTATTACTGAATTTCCTGGATTCTTCATCTGTGTGAGCGAAGCAAATTAGAAATTGGACGAACAGAGATCCAATTTTGTTGGAAGTCAGAGGCTTTGTTTTGCAAGGATGGTCAAATTAGCCTGTATCTGAAGATCTGAGACCATTCCATGCTAGAAGTGTAGTTGTCAAGGTGGAATTTTATTGTGGGGATCAAGAGTTGTCGTCCCTTCACAAGGAAGGGAACCACTTTTGACAGAGTTTCACAGTACGCATCCAGGTATATGGAAGATGAAAATGCTTCCGTGAAGCTATGTCTGGTGGCCAGACATTGATAGTGACATTGAAAGCTTGGCCAAGCACTGTCTCCACTGTCAGCAACAACAGAAGTTGCCTGTTTCAACTCCCCTACATCCGCCGGAGTGGTCTGGTCGACCCTGGGTTAGACTATATATCGATTATGTAGGACCATTCTTAGGTACCATGTTTTTGTTGACCATCGATGCATCTAAATGGATGAATGTATACAAAGTCAAATCGTCAACATCAAGCGCAACTATCGAGAAGTTGTGTCACTGTTTTTGCACACATGGCCTACCTGGAATCATAATTTCTGATAACGGTACAGCCTTTACCAGCACAGATTTCAGAAATTCATGAACCTGAATGAAATCAGACATACTGAAACAGCCCCTTACCATCCTTCATCAAATGATTTAGCCAAAAGAGCTGTACTGACTTTCAACTCTGGTATGAAAAGGTTATCAGAAGGTACTTTAGAAACCCACCTTTCTTCTCAGTTATCGTACAATGCCACATTTGACTATGGGTTCAACACCGTCTGAATTATTGATGAGGTCCACCTACTTAGACAGTTAAGCCTGGTGTTTCCAAATTTAGAGGGGAAGGTAGAGCAGAATCAGAGTCATCAAAAATTGAACCACGATATACACAGCATAGCTCACACATTCAGTATCGGTGAGGCAGCATTGGTGCAAAAATTTCGGAAGTGGACCTTGTTGGCTTCCTGCAATCATTCTCTCAGAGACTGGCCCATTATCTTTCCAAGTATAAGTGGAAGATAGAATCGTTCATAAGCACGTTGATCATGTTCATGTTAGAGGGACATTCCAACAACTAACTATTCCGCCAGTGATTAATGTCGAAACGTCATTTCCTGATGTCATGAAGCTATTAACGTATATAATATTTTGGAAAATATTTTTCTTTTAAAATAGAGGTTTGGTCTGCGGGTGTGTCTTAATTGGATTAAAGCCAGCTAGTCTGGGTGCTTTGATATGTACTAGTTTTGTTATGTAAGAGAGATAGCTTACATTCGCATTTTTTGGAAAAGAGCATTCAAGAAGTGGGGTGAAAACTTGACGCCTTTCTAGCAGCTACCAAGCAATATGTTTATATTACTAATAAAATTGGTACAATGAATGGGGTTTTATTGTTAAAAGGTAAAATTCAATGAGGCTGGTGAGGCAATGAGAATTTGTATTCAATCAGTGGTGGTAGGTATAACGTCAGTAGTTTTTGGGTGTGCAGGCAGAGGCAATGTAAGATCAAAAGGCAGCTGTAAGCCTCCAACTGGCTCCACAGTGAAAATAACCTCATTTTGAATTCGTAAAGTGAAAATGCTTTGCCTGGTGTTTGGTTAAGTCTATGGGTTGCTATTGCCTTAATGGAGATTAGTTTGGGAATTTGTTAAAAGTTATGATAGTAGTAATTTGTAGCCATGTGTATATATATTTTAACCAGTGTAAATTAATAAAATGTTTCAATTAGTTTAATGTAAAAAACTGATTCCTGAGTTTTGAGTTGCATCTCAAACATAACACTTAAAATTATTGGTTGTGACAGTTGTTTAAAGTCTCCCTCTGGGATTTTTTTTAATAACTCTGCTCTACCAACTGTATCGGTCATAACAATTGGGCACTGTGCCAGGATAAATTATACTTCTAATTCCTTGTTTGGTTAGGAATTAGTGAATCTTAAGTTTATGAGTATGAGAGGCTCTTTGAATTCAGGAGTTGGTGAGGTATTTTAAAAGTGGTGAGACTGCAAGATGGCTTTGGCAATTGCTAAGGCTTGTCTGGGAGTAGTAGAGATAACTCTGAGTGGGTTGGAGCCAAAAGTAAGTTAAAAGAGTTGGCGTATAAGTTACAATTGGAGAATCAGATATGATTAAAATTATCAGCATCTACAGTTGGAAGTGAAACCTGACACTAGTGAGTCACAGCTGGAAGTAGTGAGACTTCAATTACAAATGAAAAAGCTTGAATTAGAAGCAAAGGTCAGAGAAATGGCTTTTAAAAGGGAATTAGAAATTGTGAAAATGGAGAAGGAGGAAAGAGAAAGAGAGGGAGAGAGAAAGAGAATTCCAACTGAAAATGTTGGCAGTTAGAAAAGAGACTTCAGGATGTGAGGAAGGATTTGTCTCGAGTGGGGATATGTTTAAATTTGTACAAGCTCTTCCAAAGTTTGAGGAAACAGACATTGAAGCATTCTTTATTTCATTTGAGAAGCTAGCTAAACAGATGAAATGGCCACAGGAAAACTGGACGTTGTTATTACAGTCTAAGTTATTGGGTAAGGGGCTTGAGGTATATGCTTCACTTTCAGAAGAAATGTCGGTGAATTATGATGTGGTGAGAAAAGCTATTTTGAGTGCATATGAGTTGGTTTCTGAGGCATACAGGCAGAAATTTAGGAACATGAGAAAACAGCCTGGGCAAACTTACATTGAGTTTGAAAGAGTAAAACAAAGTAATTTTGACTGGTGGATACGGGCATTAAAGACAAAGACAACCCATGCAGCTCTTAGAGAAGTCATTCTTTTGGAGGAATTTGAAAGATTCAATCCCTTCAGTCGTGAATCGTCATGTGGAGGAACAGAGGGTTGATTCTGTAAGACAAGCAGCAGAGACAGCTGATGATTATGAGTTAGTTCATAGAGCTAAACCTTTTTATGCGCCACCCTTTCAAATTGGAAAAGGGTAAAAAGTGGGAAGGTAAAAGGAAGGCAGGTAGTCGGGGAAGAGCTGGAAGTTCCCAGAAAGTTTTTCCTCAGAACAAAAAGGAAGGTGCTGAATGTAGAAGTGACATTTAAACAATCCGGTGTTATCATTGTAATAAAGTGGGGCACACGAAGTCAGTGTGTAGGAAGTTGCAGGAAAAATTAGGAATTATTGGGGTAAAAGCAAAATACTGCGGATGCTGGAAATCTGAAACAAAAACAAAAATTGCTGGAAAAACTCAGCAGGTCTGACAGCATCTGTGGAGAGAAAGACAGAGTTAACATTTCAAGTCCATATGATTCTTCTTCAGAACTAAAGAGAAGTAGAAATGTGGTGAAATACATACTGTATGAGGGGGGGTGGAACAGGTGAAGCTGGATAGAGGGCCAGTGATAGGTGGAGGCAAAGGAGAGATGGCAAAAGATGTCATAAACAAAAGGTCGAAGGGGTGTCGATGGTGGTGTTACTGGCTAAAGGAGGTGCTAATGGTGACATTAAGAGTACAAAGCAGGATGAACAAGTGACAGATGGCCCTAGTGGGGGCGGGGTGGGGGGAGGGGAAGGTGTGGGAGAAAAGATCGAAATAGGCCTAAAGGTGGGGATAAAACAATGAATGGAAATAAGTTTTAAAAATAATAATAGAAATAGGTGAGAAAAAAAAAATATATATATAAATTAAAAAATAAATATTTGAAAAAAGGGGATCAAAAAGGGGTGAGGATGGAGGAGAGAGTTCATGATCTGAAGTTGTTGAACTCAATATTCAGTCCGGAAGGATGTAAAGTGCCTAGTCGGAAGATGAGGTGCTGTTCCTCCAGTTTGCGTTGAGCTTCACTGGAACAATGCAGCAGGCCAAGGACGGACATGTGGGCATGAGAGCAGGGTGGAGTGTTAAAATGGCAAGCGACAGGGAGGTCTGGGTCATGCTTGCAGACAGACCGAAGGTGTTCCGCAAAGCGGTCACCCAGTCTGCATTTGGCCTCTGCCATGTAGCGGAGACCGCATTGGGAGCAGCGAATGCAGTAGACTAAATTGAGGGAAGTGCATAGAAAGCGCTGCTTCACTTGAAAGGGGTGTTTGGGCTCTTGGACGGTGAGGAGGGGGGAAGTAAAGGGGCAGGTGCTGCACCGTCTGCAATTACATGGGAAGGTGCCGTGGGATGGGGTTGAGGTGAAGGGGGTGATAGAGGAGTGGACCAGGGTGTCCCGGAGGGAACGGGAATTATTGGGGTACTGAAAATCTCTGGAAGTAAAAGTACTGTGGGTTCTGAGGTTCAGGCACAGGAGAAACCAGTGGCTTGTGTGCAGTTGAAACAGGGAAAATCAGTGAAAGTTAAAGAAGTAGGAATGTGTTCACAGTTTACTCAAGAGAATTCTGAGGAGCAAGTTACAGACATGTTTAAAGACTTTGTATGTGAAGGTAAAGTCTTTCCATGTGTACAGGGCGGAGTAGGTAAAGATGTTAAAATATTAAGAGATGCAGGGGATGGTCAATCCTTAATGTTGTGGGATAGTGATATTTGTTGTTCAGAGGGAGTGTTGCAGGAGAAGGTAATAATAAGTGGGGTTCATAGAGATGCTAAACCTATTCTGTCGTGGATGGAAATTTAAAGAGCAGATGGAAGACGGGTGAAGTTATAGTTGGAGTGTCAAAAAAATTGCCCATTGCAGGGATTCAATTTATTCTGGGTAATGATATAGCTGGATCGCAAATGTGGGTGATGCCTGTGGTAGTTGAGCAGCCTGTAGAAGTGTTTTCAACAGAAGTGTTACAGAAGGAACATCCTGGATTGTTTCATGATTGTGTTATAAAAAGGTCAAAAGCCCATAGTGAAGAATGAAATAAACAAGATAATCAGGCAAAAATAGAATTACCTGGAAAAACTCAGCAGGTCTGGCAGCATCGGCGGAGAAGAAAAGAGTTGACGTTTCGAGTCCTCATGACCCTTCCGCAGGTCATGAGGACTCGAAACGTCAACTCTTTTCTTCTCCGCCGATGCTGCCAGACCTGCTGAGTTTTTCCAGGTAATTCTATTTTTGTTTTGGATTTCCAGCATCTGCAGTGGTTTTTTGTTTTTAAGATAATCAGGCAGTTCAAAGGCAAGAAGAAGGTGTTGAAATCCAATTAGCTGGCACTGTGTTTGATAACATTGTTCAGGAGAAAGGAATGCAGAACAGTTCAGTTGAAGTGTTTAACTCAAAGAGGTTAGTGGAGTTACAGAAAAATTATTTGCAATTAAAACAGTTATATCAGAAAGCTTATTCAGAAACTACTCTCCTGTATTACATATCAAATTTCAGGGAAAGATTGAACAGAGCATGTGAGTTGGCTAGGGAACATTTAAAAATCTCACAGCAAGTGGTGAAAGTGAAAGCAGATAAGACGGCTAAAATTCGCAGTTTTGTTTCTGGAGAGAGAGTACTAGTTTTGTTACCAGTACTAGGGGATTCATTAAATGCAAGATTTAGTGGGCCTTACATGATAGAAAAGAAATTGAGTGAAGTAAATTATTTAATAAATACTCCAGATAAAAGAAAGAGGCAGAGGGTATGTCATGTAAATATGCTTAAAAAGCACTTTGACAGGGAAGAGGAACTAAAAGAGGTGTTAGTGATGGTAGATGATGAGTAAGAGGTAGAAGTGCAAAACTCTGAAATTGGTTTTCCTCTAATCAAATTGGATAATGAGGGGGTGCTTGAAAATTTAAATGAAATATTGAGTTACCTTCCAAGCAAGTGTTAAAGTGATTTGGAAAAGCTATTGCAGTCACGCAAACCTATTTGTGGAAATAAGTTGGGAAAGACACATTTAGCTTTACATGATGTATGTATAGGAATATCATCTTCAATAAGGCAACATTCTTATAGATTAAATCCGGCAAAGTTATCACAAGTACAAAAAGAAATTGATTTCATGCTTCAAAATGATATTGAGTCTAGCTGCAGTAATTGGAGTTCACCTGTTGTACTGGTGCCGAAACCGAGTGGAACACAAAGACTGTGTGTGGACTATCGAAAGGTGAATGTGGTGACAAAAACAGATTCACATCCTATACCATGGTTGGAGGATTCAATTGAGAAAGTGGGACAATCAAAATTTATCACAAAGATTGACTTGCTAAAAGGATATTGGCAAGTACCGTTCTCGGAGAGAGCAAAGGAGATATCAGCTTTTGTAACGCCAAGTGGGCTATATCAGTTTAAAGTAATGCCATTTGGTATGAAGAATGCACCTGTGACATTTCAAAGACTGACGAACAAAGTAATTGCGGGTCTAAGCAATTGTGTGGTTTATATTGATGATCTAATTGTTTTCAGTCAGACGTGGGAGGAGCATTTACAGCATCTGGAAGAATTATTTACTTGGTTACAGGAAGCTAATTTGGTGATGAACTTGGCTAAAAGTGAATTTGAAAAACGCAAGTTATGTATCTAGGCCATACATTGGACATGGTAAAGTGGCTCCGAGAGATGCGAAAGTCAAGGCTATCGTGGATTTCCCAGTGCGTACAATAAAATGAGAAGATTTGAGATTTCTGGGCATGAGTGGGTTTTACCAGAAATTTGTACCAAACTTTAGCCAAGTGGTTGCTCTACTGACTGAACTATTCACAGAATCACAGAATCACACAGTGCAGAAGAGGCCCTTCGGCCCATCGAGTCTGCACCAACATGTGAGAAACACCTGACCTACCTACCTAATCCCATTTACCAGCACTTGGCCCATAGCCTCGAATGTTATGATGCGCCACGTGCTCATCCAGGTACTTCTTAAAGGATGTGAGGCAACCCACCTCCACCACCCTCCCAGGCAGTGCATTCCAGATCGTCATCACCCTCTGGGTAAAAAATCTTTTCCTCACATTCTCTCCTAAACCTCCTGCCCCTCATCTTGAACTTGTGTCCCCTTGTGACTGACCCTTCAACTAAGGATAGGAAACAGCTGCTCCCTATCCACCCTGTCCATGCCCCTCATAACCTTGTACACCTTGATCAGGTCGCCCCTCAGTCTTCTCTGCTCCAATGAAAACAACCCAAGTCTATCCAACCTCTCTTCATAACTTAAATGTTTCATCCCAGACAACATCCTGCTGAATCTCCTCTGCACCCCCTCCAGTTCAATCACATCCTTCCTATAATGTGGCGACCAGAACTGCACACAGTACTCCAGCTGTGGCCTCACCAAGGTTCCATACAACTCCAACATGACCTCCCTCCTTTTGTAATCTATGCCTCGATTGATAAAGGCAAGTGTCCCATATGCCTTTTTCACCACCCCACTAACATCCCCCTCCGCCTTCAGAGATCTATGGACACACACACAAAGATCCCTTTGTTCCTCAGAACTTCCTGGTGTCATGCCGTTCATTGAATACGTCCTTGTCAAATTACTCCTTCCAAAGTGTGTCACCTCACACTTTTCAGGGTTAAATTCCATCTGCCACTTATCTGTCCATTTGACCATCCCGTCTATATCTTCCAGTAGCCCAAGACACTCAACCTCACTCTTAACCACCCGGCCAATCTTTGTGTCATCCGCAAACTTACTAATCCTACCCCCCACATAGTCATCTATGTCGTTTATATAAATGATGAATAATAGGGGACCCAGCACAGATCCCTGTGGCACGCCACTGGACACTGGCTTCCAGTCACTAAAGCATCCTCCTGTCATCACCCTCTGTCTCCTACAACTAAGCTAATTTTGAATCCACCTTGTCAAGTTACCCTGTGTCCCATGTGCATTTGCCTTCTTTATAAGTCTCCCATGTGGGGCCTTGTCAAAGGCTTTGCTGAAATCCATATAAACTACATCAACTGAACTACCCTCATCAACACACCTGGTCACCTCCTCAAAAAATTCAATCAAATTTGTTAGGCATGACCTCCCTCTGACAAAGCCATGCTGACAATCCTTGATGAAACCTTGCCTCTCCAAGTGGAGATAGATTCTCTCCTTCAGAATTTTCTCCAATAGTTTCCCTACCACTGACGTGAGACTCACTGATCTGTAGTTCCCTGGCTTATCTCTACAACCCTTCTTACATCGCGGAACCACATTAGCTGTTCTCCAGTCCTCTGGCACCTCCCCCATGGCCAGAGAGGAATTAAAAATTTGGGTCAGAGCCCCTGTGATCTCCTCCCTTGCCTCCCTCAACAGTCTGGGATACAAATCATCCAGACCTGGAGATTTGTCCACTTTTAAGCCTGCCAACACCTCCAATACCTTGTCACTCCCTATAACAATTTGCTCAAGAACCTCGCAGTCTCTCTCCCTGAGTTCCATACCTTCATCCTCGTTCTCTTGGGTGAAGACGGATGTGAAGTATTCATTCAACACTCTACCGATGTCCTCTGGCTCTACCCATAGATTGCCCCCTTGGTCCCTTATGGGCCCTACTCTTTCACTGGTTATCCTCTTCCCATTGATATACTTATAGAATATCTTGGGATTTCCCCTGCTTTTACCAGCCAGAGCTTTCTCATATCCCCTCTTTGCTCTCCTAATTGCTTTCTTAAGCCCCACCCTGCACTTTCTGTACTCCACTAATGCCTCCGCTGATTTGCTCCCCTTGTACCTGCTAAAAGCCTCTCTTTTCCTTCTGTTAAAAAAGAACAAGAAATTTCAAAGGACACTGGAGTGTCAGAAGTCATTCAATAGTTTGAAAACTGTATTAACTACGACGCCAGTGTTGGCAGTACCCAATTATGCCAAGCAATTCAAGTTGGCTGTTGATGCAAGTGATCTAGGTATTGGGGCTGTACTGTTACAAGAAGATAACACTGGAGTTGAAAAACCAATAGGGTATTTTTCACAGAAACTGAATGTACAACAGAGAAGATATTCAATTATTGAAAAAGAGACTTTGAATTTGATGTTAGCAATTCAGCATTTTGAAATTTATGTTGTAAACAATTCATCAGAAACAATTGTTTATACAGACCATAATCCTTTGATGTTTTTGGACAAATTTCACGACAAAAGTGCAAGGCTTTTCAGATGGAGTCTATTGTTGCAACCATTTAATCTATGTATTATACGTTGCTGGAAGAGAAAATCTGTTCACAGATGCGTTATCAAGAGTTTGAAGTTTAAAGGTAAATGAGACATTTGAAAAAAACCTGGACACTAAACTGGCGTGATTTCTGTTGATACTTTTTATGATGGTTCATTTTTTGATAAGGAGGGGAATGTCATGAAGCTATTAATGTATATCATATTTTAGAAAATATTTTTCTTTTAAAATAGAGGTTTGGTCTGCGGGTGTGTCTTAATTGAATTAAGGCGAGCTAGTCTGGGTGCTTTGATGTGTACTAGTTTTGATATGTAAGAGAGATAGGGTGATTTACAGTTTTTTGAATAGAGCATTCAAGAAGTGGGATGAAAACTTGACACCTATCCAGCAGATACCAAGCAATATGTTTATATTATTAATAAAATTGGTATAATGAATGGGATTTTATTGTTAAAAGGTAAAGTTCAAAGAGGCTGATGGGACATTGAGAATTTGAATTCAATCAGTGGTGGTAGGTATAACTTCAGTAGTTTTCGGGTGTACAGGCAGAGGCAATGTAAGATCAAAAGGCAGCTGCAAGCCTCCAACTGGCTCCACAGTGAAAATAACCTTATATTGAATTTGTAAGGTGAAAATGCTTTGCCTGGTGTTTGGTTAAGTCTATGGGTTGTTATTGCCTTAATGGAGATTAGTTTGGGAACTTGTTAAAAGCTATTATAGTAGTAATTTGTAGCCAAGTGTACATATATTTTAACCTGTGTAAATTAATAAAATGTTTCATTTAGTTTAATGTAAAACCTCAAGAACTAGTGGTCTGGTTCCTGAGTTTCGAGTTGCATCTCAAACATAACGCTTAAAATTATTGTTTGTGACAGTTGTTTAAAGTTTCCCTCTGGGATTTTTAAAATTAGTCCGCTTTACCAACTGCATCGGTCATAACGCTGAGGTGACAGGTCGACCTAGAATAGACATGCCCCATGTCTCTGTAGAGTTGACAAACCCAGAACTGCCATTTTCTAATGATGTGTCTCATGCTGAAGTTCCAGATCTTGTCGATCCTGTTGAGGAACCTCAAGTGATAGAGCTACGCCGCTCTAGCCCATATAAGGAGAGAACCTCCGAGACTTGATCTTTAATCACCTGAAGTTGTATGTATGTATTTGTTGTTGGGTATTCAATGTTTCCCTGTAAATAGAAATTGTAAAAAAAACTAAAGGAGGAGGAAATGTAGTAGCTGTGGGTATAGCCTCTCCTGCTGTCTATCAGGGGTCACGTGATGTTCCAGGAGACTCCAACCTATGAGCCCTAAGCACGGGCAATCCGGTGGGGTGGGGCTTCCTGACAAGAGTCCTGATCAAGCATGTAGCACCTGAAAAAGCTCTCTGTAATAAAGTATATCTTGTTGAAACCTGTCCGCTCCATCAAGTCATTACACCCACCAAAGTGGACAACCCCACATTTTCCCACATTATACTCCATCTACCAAATTCTTGCCCACTCACTTACCCTATCTAGGTCTCTTTGCAGACTCCTCCTGTCCTCCTCACAACTTGTTTTCCTACCTATCTTTGTATCTTCAGCAAATTTTGCTACAATTTGGTCGGTCCCTTTGCCAAGTCATTAATATAGATCGTAAAAAGGTGAGGCACTGATCCCTGCGGCACTGCGCTATTTACAGTTTGCCCTCCTGAAAATGACCCATTTATCCTGGCTCCCTGTTTCCTGTTAGTTCACCGATCCTCTATCCATGCTAATAAATCACCCCCAGCACCATGAGCTCTTATCTTGTGTGGCACCTTATCGAATGCCTTTTAGAGATCCATATACACTACATCTACTGGCACCCCTCTGTCCACCTTTCTTGTTACTTCCTCAAAGAACGCTAATAAATTTGTCAAACAAGATTTCTCTTTTATAAAACTATGTTGACTCTGTCTGATTGTATTATGATTTTCTAAATGTCCTGCTATTACTTCCTTAATAATGGATTCTAGCATTTCCCAATGACAGTTGTTAGGCTAACTGGTCTTTATTTCCTGCTTTCTTTCCCACTCCTTTCATGCATAGTGGTGTTACATTTGTGGTTTTCCAAACTGCTGAGACCTTTCTAGAACTGAGGGAAGTTTTGGAAGATTACAACCAATGTACCCACTATCACTGCAGCCACTTCTTTTAAGACCCTGGGATGCAGGCCACGAGGTCCAGGGGACTAGTCAGCCTTTTGTCCCACTAGTGTTCTTAGAAATTGGTTCCTAGAACCTAGAACTTAGAACCTTAGAACCGAGAACTTGGTTTTCTTAGAACTCCACGTGGATTACAACAACTCAATCCTTACCGTCCCACTCCAAGTTCCTCTCCAGCCCTGAGGAATTGTCTGTAACCCTGGCACTGGGTAGGCAACACAACATTTGGACTCACGGTCTCGGCTGCAGAGAACAGTATTTATCCTAACTATACTGTTCCCTACCACAACTACATTGGCTTTTTACTCCACCTACTTGATTGATTTCCTGCACCACAGTGCCGTGGTCAGTTTTCTCAACACCTCTGCAGTCCCTGCTCTCACCCACACAAGCGGCAAGAACCATGAACCTGTTGGAAAATTACAAGGGTGGAGGCTCCTCCATTGCTATCCTCTAGATCCCCATGCCTGTCTCATTCGCAGTCATACACTTCTGCCCCTGACCATGGACCAAATCAGAAGTATCTATCCTAAGGAGTGTGACTGCTCCCTGGTGCAGCACATTGTCCGAAGCTCAGACTCCAGCTCATCAACTCTGAGCCAAAGTTCCTCAAGCTGCAGACACTTATTATAAATGTGGTTGCTGTGGCTCACACTGATGCCTGTCAGAGCCTACATACTACAGCTGCAACACATCACCCTGCCATTTTTACTGTATTTTGTTTAACTGATTCGGGTTTCAAGTTTAGAAATATCACTCAAAGATTATTGTAGTTTTATTGAATATTTACCTAGTTAAGCTACAAGTTTAATATACAGTAAAATCTTTATTATCTAGCATGCGCAGGGAATGGATGGTGCTGGCTATCAAAAATGATAGTTAACCATTTACCGATGTAATACAGTGCAACAACTGTAGCATGAGCTCCAAGTATGCAGGAAGTACAGTATTCTATTTACTTCTTATTTTTCAAAAGTGTGTTAAAATATAAATTAATGTATAAAATAATACAGTAACAGGTACAAATTCCAGATAACTTCATGGGCGGAATTTTCCAGCCCCATTGTGCTGGAAATGCGGTAAGCCATTCAAAACTCCATTGACTTCGGCAGGGCCGGACAATTCTGCCGGCAGGAGAGGCTGCAAAATTCCGCCCACAATTGCTTCCAGTTGGTAAAGTGAGGACTCCTAATAG
Source organism: Cetorhinus maximus (assembly GCF_964194155.1). Lineage (NCBI taxonomy): Eukaryota > Metazoa > Chordata > Chondrichthyes > Lamniformes > Cetorhinidae > Cetorhinus > Cetorhinus maximus. Next base: position 163,069,703 of record NC_135883.1, on the reverse strand, counting down.
GGGAACATCCCAAATTCCAGTTAGTGGAGAATTCCAGTTGGTAGAGTGTCGGATAGCACAAAGTTTACTGTGGTACTTATATCTCACCGGCCCTAGTTTAAACTACTGCCCCAGCCTCGAGAACAATAAACATTAAAATTCAACAATCGGTCAGATACCTTTTTATCTAATTCACACATTTGGATTTCAGCTCTCAGGCCTCTCTGTGTCTCCCTCCTGCTCTCGGACTGCTCCTTGCCTTGTGAAAGACCAGAACAGCAACTCTCCCCACCCTGTCCTGAATTCCCTCAATCACCAAATTCCTGAATTCAATCCTTTATTGCAGTTGTACTCCATCTGATCTCACCATGCCCCTCTCCCTCAGCCTCTTCCTCTCCCTCACCCTCTCCCTGTTGCTCATCCTTTCACTCTTCCTCTATCACCCTCTCCCTATTCCTCTCCCTCATCCTCTCCTTCAATCGCTTCCTCTTCCTTTCTCTTACCCTCTTCCTCACTCTCTCCCTCCCACTCACCCTCTCCCTCAATCTCTCTCTCTCCCTCACCCTCTCCCTCTCCCTCCACCTCCTCCATCATCCTCTTCCTTTCCCTGTCCCTCTCCCTCACCCTCTTTATCTCCCTCTCCACCACCCTCTCCCTCTCCCTCATCCTCTCTCTCACGGTCTCCCTCATGCTTACCCCTTCCTTCATCCTTGCTCTCTTCCTCATCTTCTGCCTCTCCCTCCCTCTCAATCACGCTCTCTCTCTCAACCTCACTATCTCCTCCCCATCTCCCTCTCCCTCATCATCTTCCTCTCTCTGTCCCTGTCCCTCACCCTCTTGCTCTCCATCACCCTCACAGTCTCAGTCTCCATTTCCCTATCCCTTCCTCCATTCCCTGACCCTGTCTCTTTCTCTGACCCTGTCTCTCTCTCTCTATCCCTGACCCTGTCTCTCTCCCTGACCCTGTCTCTATCCATGACCCTGTCTCTATCTATCCCTGACCCTGTCTCTATCTATCCCTGACCCTGTCTCTATCTATCCCTGACCCTGTCTCTCTCCCTGACCCTGTCACTATCCCTGACCCTGTCTCTATCTCTGACCCTGTCTCCCTCTCTCTTCCTGACCCTGTCTCTCTTCCTGACCCCGTCACTATCCCTGACCCTGTCACCATCCCTGAACCTGTCTCTACCCCTGACCCTATCTCAACCTTTGACCCTGTCTCTGTCCCTGGCCCTGACTCTATAATGCCATTGTCTAGGTTCTGATAGGTGGAGGGTGGGAGTGTTTCTGTGGGTTGGTAGTTGCTTGTGAATCACTGGCCCTTGGTCCTGGTCTTCCAGGTCAGTAAAAGCAGCAATGGACAACAGGGTTCCCACATGCCCCACTGTGTTTGAACTAGAGATTTGAGTGATTCGTGATTGAATTATATATTTGAGTGATACATTTGATTTGTATATTTATGTGATACATGTTTGAATTGTACATTTGAGTGATACATGTTTGAGTGATTGTCAAAACCCACTTATTGTATTGGAATCGTTGAATGGTGAAGTTCACTTTCAAATAATTTGTTGACTATTATCAAGTTAAAACCAGAGTGAACAGCAGCCTCACCAATTGGAAACACAACCCTCCACATCCTGGCACATGGTGATTGCCAGGATACCATAAGTTGTGGGCAGCAGCAAGTAGAGCTGAGCCTGTTGGCATTGCTATTAACCTCGACATGAGTGAGTTAGCAGCCACTACCCTCCCTGGCTTGTGCCAGCTGCCTTCACACTGCAGATTGCTGTCATCCGGCTGAATATGAAAAACTTCCTACAGACTTTACACTGAGATTTATTAAGAGCCAAAAAGAGGGAAATGACCCTCTCTGCTTTATATAAGCTTCCAAATACTCACTTTTATTCCTTTCCCATCAATTTTCTCTCCCCTGAAATTGTTGACTCCCTGTTATCACGAGAACTGTCTTCCCTCCCCTTCATCTCCCCAGCTTTCATGGGTGAATCCTGACAGTCAATGTCAACAAACAATTCGACTGCAGTGTGCATTACAGCTGAGCTTGGCCCTGGCCTCACCCAGTTACCAAACATGTGATTCGAGGTGGGCATGAGAGTAATAGTGATCAGGAGCCCAACCACTGTAACACAGAGACTGGGATCAGCAAATTCGGCCCAGGCCAGGCCTGCTGGTCTAAAAAGATATAAGCACTCCAAACCAACACGCACCTGACAGATTAAACAAGGATTCAACATCGCGGCAGGATAAGGACATTGGTCAGAACGCATCTATAGCACATCTCCAATCGTTTTAATAATGTGTTCTCAGGATGTGCCCATATTTATTGACCACCTACTAGGCTGTGCAACTGAATGCTTGGCTGGACAGTTTTTCAGATGGGATGTTAAACCAACTAAACTAGTCTGCCCTCTCAGGTGGACATAAAAGTCTGAATTTTCATAAAGACAGAGGGCCCCTCTGTCCTTACGAAAATGGCTGTGGAGGCTATTCGCTACATTTAACTTCCTTTAATCCCTCATAAAAACAAGCATTGCAATTCATACCCCCACTTTAAAGTCTATAGCCACTTGGACCTTTCAATCAAACTGTGGACTGACAGGAACCCTATTGTGATAATGGAAGGCTGTGAAATTAGTCATGCAGCACTAATCCAGTAATGATAACCCTCAGGCTTATGTCAATAAATTGAGTTACTTTTTATTCTTTCATGAGGCTCTGGCAAGGCTAACATTTGTTGCCCATCCCTAATTGCCCTAGAACTGAGTGTGCAGCAGATTGCCTTCCCTAAAGGGCGTTAGTGAACCAGATGGGTATATATGACAATTGACAATGGTTTCATGATCAACGTTCAACTTTTAATTCCAGATTTTTTAATTGAATTCATATCCCACCATCAGTGGCGGGATTCGAATCCTGGTCCCCAGAGCATTGCTCTGGGTCTCTGGATTACTAGTCCAGTGACCATAACACTACGTCACCGCCTTCCCCCTGATTTTTAAAAAAAATTTGAATAAAAATGCTTTTAAACACAGTGAATTCTTCAATAGACACTTAGTGCAAATCTGGGAAAGTTCCACCCTAAGCATGGTAGCGGGGCTGTGGGGGGTAAAATGATGTTTTAACCGCCCAGCTGTGTTGGCGGGTTTTCACGTCGTATCGTCCAGAACCTGCCGCATCATTTATGCATTCCCGGGAAACACGCCATTTCCACAGTGGGCGGGCTTTCATTCGCCCTCCTACCATCGCCCCGCCGTTGCATCACGCCAGCCGCCATGTTTAAAAGGCAGGTGCCAGCACAGTGCTCGTCGCCACCAGCTCACCACTGCTGCCCGGGAGACATGGCCAGCAAAGGGAAAAAGACTGCAGCCCCCGGTTTAATGACGGGTCCCTTGGGAGACTGCTGGATACCGTGGAGGCCTGCCAGGGCGTCCTATACCCCAGCTCTGGCTGCAGGATGGGCAGCAACATGACCAATCCGGCTTGGGAGGCAGTGGCAGGGGTGGTCAATGCCAACGCCCTTCAGAAAAGGACAGCCACCCAGTGCCACAAGAGGATGGATGATCTCCGTTCTGCCAGGGTAGGTCACGCTTTTCATCACTCTCAACTCACATACTCACAGACCCATCGCACATCCACTGGCCCTCACTCACTGCCAGTTTGAGGGACATCACCATTCACTCTCTCACACACACTGTCATTGTCCTCACCCCGTCAATGGGACCACTCACCACCTGCACAGGCCAGGCATACTTATCATCAGGCCTGGCAGGCTTCCTGCTTACACTTTCTCCATCTCTATCCAGGCAGGACAAGCTGGCACACAACAACAGGGAGAGGTCGCAGACCAATGGCGGAATGCCCAAAATCAAGGTCCTCATGGGCTTTAAAAACAGAGCCATCCAGCTGACCGGTGAGGATCTGGACCGTTCCTGTGCTGATGGTGAGGTCAGCGATGCTCTACCAAGTGAGGATACAGCAGTGCAACATCCATCAGACAACCACGCTGTGAGTGATGTGTCCTGTTTCACAGGCCACTGCCGTGCACTAATTATCTCCCTTTGCTTTCACAGGCACATCTGCCAAACAGCTGGGAGAGTCCATCCAGGGCCTCCAATCAAACACCGAATAAACCTCTGAAGAGGAATCTGGAGGCACCCTCCCTGAAGTCCCATCACAGCGCTCACCCACACCCTCCACCAGCACAGAGACACACACCTCGGTGGTACCTAGCTTTAGAGTAGCCTCGGGATCACAATCTGGTGAGCACATCGCACTTTCTGATCCACTGCAGGCGGCGGCAGAGACTTCCCAGGTCCCCGGCACTCGGAGGACTGCTGGAGGCCAGAACATTGCTGAGTCCGAGTCAGATGAGGAGCCTCTGGACTCGGTCGTGTCACAGTTGCTGGAGCAGCAAAGGCAAGCTCAGGAACATCAGGAAAGGATGTCTGCTGCACTCCTCAGATTGCAAGGCACGATGGAGGAGTCCGTCTGCCTTCAGTCTGAGGTGATAGCACTGGCATGCCAATGCACCAACGTCAACACTGGTAGGATGGCGGCTGCCATGGAGACCTTGGTCCAGAGACTGCCCAGGCTCAACTCCATCACTGACACCATAGTTGGCATCCCACAGTGTGTACATGAGAGGGGTGCTGGGCAGCTCGATCTCACTCTAGCTATACCTTCCCCTCAAGGAGTCTGCCAGGGGCCCTCAGGCACCCATAGGGAGGAGGAGGGTCCACAGGTGCACACTCCAGGCCCATCCATCCAGGTGACTCAGAGTGTCTGGCCAATCTGAATCCCCTTTTCCTGTGACCTCAGCAGCTCCAGCTCCACAGGCCAAGGAGGGTGCCACTGCCACACAGCAGGACCCCGAAAGCAGGCCGGGGCCCTCCAGGTCTCGGCCCTCCAGAGGACGCCTGCCAAAGTCATCACAGACAGAGTGTAGCAGTCAGCAGGCTGCCTCCACCTCCACTGTGGATGTGAGGAGAGCACCAACTAGAGGCAGGGTTGGGAAAGTTGAGGAGAATTAGTTACAGACTAGGCACGGGTATTAATCACTTGTACATAATGTTCACTATTGTCAATAAACTCTCACAAATGTCTCCCTGCCTATGGCTCCTTGTTCTGATGAGCAGTATTACTGTCACTCAGATGTGAAACCTTTCTACACAAGATAAAGGCAGGTGTCTCAGTCCAGGGCCTCTTCCCTGTGCTCTGTGCAGCCTTCCGGCCAAAGTGATGGTCCGGCCTCACACTCACTGGACACATTCTTGATGCCTACACCTCGGCGGTGCTGGTCATTGCTGCCAGAATGTAGTGGGCAGGCGCCACAGAGTTCTCTCATTCTCTCTGTTAGCTCTCAGCACCTTTAAGGTGGGGCTGGACCCCATCTCCTCAGCATCTGTGACCAGTGACACTGTGTTCCTGAAGGGCTCAGGTGCTGAAGGTGGACAAAGGATCAGATGCTTCTAAAGTTTCTTTGCTGCGTCTCTATGATATGACCCTGATCACAGAGCGCAAGTGATCTGCCATCAGCCAGACAGGAGTCAGACATTCTCAGAGGCTGTCTGAAGATCTATGGAGTGTCCTCACTGCATGTTGTCATCATCCTCCAGCAATCAAGCAACTATTAGGGCCTCCACTGCATCTCCATGACAGGAGCATTATCACAGAGGATATGTGCGCTATCATAAGCCAGACTGGAGTCAAACGTTCACAGATGCGATGTGAGGGTCTATGGGGACACCTCACTATATGTCATAATCATCCTTCACAAATCTAGCAGCTATGAGGGCTTCCCGAGTGCATCTGCCTCATCTGACCAGTGCGAGGGCCTCATCCCCGTCATCATCACCCCCGAACACCTCATCCCCGTTGGCGTCCTCCTCATCAGAGGAGATGTGCAGCTCCTCCATCTCTTCCTCAGCCAGCTCCTCTCCCTGTTGCAGTGCCAGGTTGTAAAGGGCGCAGCAGACGATGACGATGTGTGACACCCTCTGGGGACTGTATTGCAGGGCTCCACCAGACAGGTCCAGGCACCGGAACCTCATCTTCAGTATCCCAATGGTCTGCTCCAGGGTGCGAGCTGCTGCATGAGTCTCATTATAATGTCGCTCTGCTGCAGTTTGAAGCCACTGCACAGATGTCATAAGCCACAGCCCCTGCGGGTAGCCCTTGTCCCCAAGGAGCCAATCCTGCAGCCTCTGTGGACGCTGGAAGACTCCAGGGATCTGTGACCGACTGAGGATGTAGGCATCGTGCACACTCCCTGGAAACTGTGCGCACACCTGCAGGATGTGTTTGTGGTGGTCACACACCAGCTGCACATTCAGCGAATGGAAGCCCTTGCGGTTGATGTAGTTCAGCATGTACAGTGACAGAGACCTGAGCCACATGAGTGCCCTGCACCTGTGGGAGTCCCGAAATCTGGGTGAGTCCGATGGCCCTTGCACCCTGGCTGTGCCGGTCCTGGGCGAAATGCACAAAGTTGCGTGCCCTCACGAAGATGGTATCCGTGACCTCATGGATGCATTTGCGGGTGGCGGATTGTGAAATCCCACAGAGGTCACCTGTGGAGTCCTGAGAGGGGCCACTGGCGTAGAAATTGAGCACCACAGTCACTTTCACAGCCACTGGCAGTGGATGCCCTCCATGTCCCCTTGGCGCCAAATCCTGCAGTAAGTGGCCTGGAGTATTTGGTGGCCCTTTGGTGCCTCCGCATTGCTTGTGTGGGGGGGCAGACTAGGAGCCCGACCCCAATCATATCACAGCGGCTGTGCCAGATCTGTCTCAGTTGCAGAGGAATGGTCACTTTATACAAGTGTCCCTACCGCGTGGCCATTTCCCTCGCCTACCCTGCCCCCCCACCTCGATTTCGTGTGATTGGGATCCAATGCCAGTTGCATCCCCCAACCCCCCACCCCGACAACAGCAACAGTCGCCTACGAGGCTGGGCAGCAATTGCCCCGGGGCACCAACCCCCTCCCCGAAAACAGTCGCCTATGAGGCAGGGCGGCACTTCACCCCGGCCCTCCTGAAGCCTGCAGAGCAACAGGTGACCCTGGCGGGCTGTGGAGAACGCTGCTGTTCACTCGCCTCAGCGTGAAGGCCGCCAAGTGCCCGTCGCCTGGGTGCTGCCGTGAAACACATTGACGTGCTTTCCCGCCAACATGGACGGACGATCTGGTGGGGGGTCCAGAGCCTGGAGGGATGGCCTTTTAATGATATGCTGATGTATTATAATGAACTCCCCGACAACCGTTGGCGGGAAACGTGGCCCGCTGTTGGCGAGCTGAGTGGACGATGGCGACCTGCCTCCCCGCCATCGGGAAACCCAATTGTGTTATATTGTCCACACACCCCACCTATTTGTTTTATTCATTCATGGGACGTGGGCATCGCTGGCCACCCCCTAATTGCCCTTGTTCAAGGGGCATTTTAAGAGTTAACCACATTCCTGAGGGCTTGGAGTCACATGTAGGCCAGACCAGGTAAGGACAGCAGATTTCCTCCCCTAAAGGACATTAATGAACCAGATGGATTTTTAGAACAATCGGCAATGGTTTCATGGTCACCATCAGACTCTTAATTCCAGAGTTTTATTGAAATTTCACCATCTGCCGCGGTGTGATGCCAGTGGGCACGGAAAATTCCGTCCTTAATAGCTTTATTTTCTCTCAGCTCAGCAAGGGTCCTAAGCTGATGGCTACTGGGTGAATTGACATTGTAGGTGTAAAGGGCAAAGGTTGATGTTTGGGGGAGCGTGGTTTGGCACTAATTTGGCATGGGGGAATATAAAGGCCCATGGGGGAATAGGTAGAGGGGCATAGATTGGCATGGATTGTATGAGGGGCCTTGTGGGATGGGTGGGAGCATGAGGTGGCGTAGGATGGGATGGATGGGGGCTTGGGGCGTGTGCGGGGAGTGAGGGGCTATGAGGGGTGAGGGCTGGAGGGCTGTTTTAGGTCCATTGTTTGTTTAAAACGCTTTGGCACCGTGCCGGAGCACAGGGGCAGGGCTCCCGCCCTGTCTGCCTCTTTAGCCAGCAGCCTCCGCACTTGTTCTGGGGTTGCCTGCCACGACTCCCAATTTCATCCACATACCCGTCCACCCACCTCCCCCCCCCACCCCCCGGACTGATAATCCAACCTTTCAGGGACACCTTCTCCCGGGTCAGGTTTGCAGAGCCTGGAATTGTCCGGACTCCGCATTCCCGAGCCAGGGGTGAAAATTCAGACCAACAGATCCCACGTCACCATTCTGAAGAAGAGCAGGGGAGTTATCCCTAGTGTCCTGGTCAATATTTATCCCTCAACCCACGTCAGTTAAGAAACAAAAGATCTGGTCATTTATCTCATTCTGCCCTTGTGGGAGCTCGCTGTGCACAAATTGGCTGCTTTGCAACAGTTACACTTCTAAAGTACTTCACTGGGACGTCCTGAGGTAGCACCGGGCGTCTCTAATCACGGTGGTTAACACAGGCTGGGCAGGGAGAAGCTAGGTGGCAGCTAGGCCTTTCAAAAATCAGGAAGTATCTCATCTCAGAGAGGACGGTGAGAATCTGCAGCTCTCTCCCTCCGGACGCTGCTGAACACTGCCGTGTCGATTCGAGTTTTGAAGACTGAGGGATGACTTCTCCCGCCCCTTTGGCAAATGGCCGGGAGGCAGGAAGGCTGGCAAAATGGCGGCGGAGGTAAACCTGATGTCTTCCTATCGCCATGCATGTTGCCACCAGTGGGAAAGTTGGCCATGAGGTCAATTGAGCCATTAAAAGGGGCCAATTAGGGGCCTGCCTGCATGGGCATTTTGCTTGTGTCAAGGGATAGGGGAGATGGGGAAGGGCATCACTGTGTAGAAAGGCTGCCATGTAAACTTCATGTACCCGCCCAATAAGTTCCGGGGAGGTTTTTGCGGTGGTGGGGGGGGTGGCAACGGCGGTGTTGGGGGCACCGTGATGGGCACTCCATAGCCTATGGAGGACACGCCAGCAACAATGGTTGCCCTTGAAGCAACGGCAATGCCGGTATTCCACAACCCTTCCCCGCCCTACCCCATCGATCACTGAGGCCCTGACTACCTGGCCCCGGCTTCTCCCAAACTCCCTGAACTCTCTTTGAGAGTGCCCAGCCATTGAGGCACCCTCTCACCGGTGCTCCAGCCTCAGCAATGGCTTCCCGCTCGCGGTGGCACTGACACTGCTGAGCTGCCTGCCCTCTGAGTGGGCCAGCAGCTCTTGGCAATATGCTACCAACCAAAATTCAGCCATGAGGTCAATAGATTTTTGTTGGTTAAGGATATCAAGGGAATATGGAGCTGAGGTGGGTAAATGGGGTTGAGGGGCATAACAGCCACGATCTAATTGAATGGCAGAATGAGCTCGAGGGGCTGAATATTCCCCTGTCCCTATGTGACAGTGTTACCACTTGGTTTCTAACCTGAACTTTCTTCATTCATGGCTCCCTGAGGGGGATGGACAAACATAGACTTTTCACTCATTCACAGGGTATGGGCATCGCTGCCAAGGCCACCAGTAATGCCACCCCTGGTACAAGCAGACAGTTTGCTCGGCCACTTCAAAGGGTGGGAAAGCGTCAACTTGACCAAACCAGCTAAAGACGACGTGTTTGGTTCCCTGAAGCACATTCATGAAGCAGTTTGGGTTTGAACGATGTCCAACAGTTACACTTACTGATACCAACTTTCCATTTGCAGATTTTGTTTTCTCTGATGATGGGATTTGAACTGATGCAGCCTCTGGTTTACGAGTTCGCTATCATCGCCACTGTACTCCCGTGCCCCCTAGGCCTGTCATTAATAAGTTTAAATCTTTTCTAATTCAAGTGAGCATTGGGTTCCTGTCAATAAATCTTCAAGTGCCTCTTCCAGGGTTTTATATTTAATTACACATTGAAGCTTCAAACTAACTCTGCAAATGGATTTTGAATAGTTTATCCTCAATAGTTTTCTCTATTAATGTGTTTATCTTTTCCTGACAATATACAATAATCATAAGCTGTATCCATGGCAACAACATGGCAATTGAATCAAACATTATGCATAACTCAAGGATTGCATGTGGGAGCCATGAAGAGAGTGAGGGATGAAAACAGGTTGGAGGCCTTCGAGCCCCTTAGATCGTGGTGGATCTGGTCCCCACCCCATTTCCACACCTTTGTTCTATGTGCCTTGTTCTCCTCATCCACCAAATATTGATTATTCTCAGTCTTGAAAGCTCAAAGACTCTCCAGCATGGTTCTCCATGAGGCAGCCATCATTTTTGGTCTGAAGTTATCATCACCAGTTGTCATCTGCTAGGCCCGAATGAGAATGTAAGTCACTTACCTTCGTGTGGATCTGGGAATGGAACTAATCTCCCCATTGCCCCCATTGCTCCTCCCCCATCACCTCTCCCCCCCATCACACCAACCCTCTCCATCGACCCCTCCCCATTGCCCCCTACTGTCCCCCCTTCACCCCTCCCCCCCATTTACCCCTCCTTATCACCCCATCCCCATCCTCCCTCTCCCCATCAGCCCCATCCTTATTACCCCTTCCCCAATGCCCCTCCCCAATTTACACTTCTGACAACCCCTTCCCCATTCGTGGCCCCTCCCCATTGCCATCGCCCCATTTTCCCCTTTTCCCATCCCTATTGTCCCCTCCCCCCATCGCCCCCTATCTTCACCATTCCTCCCATCATCACCCCTCCCCGCCTGCCTCTCCCACATTTACCCCTTCCCCCATCACCACCTCCCCATCACCCCCTTCCCCCATTGCCCCCTCCCCTGACCTCTTGATCTCTGGGCTCCCGTACCCCTTGGCCCCTGATCTCCCCCTGCCCACCCAACTTGATTGGACGTCAACTGGTTCCTGGTCCCCTTGATATGCAGCCTCCCCGCCCACGAACCCTGCTCTGATCCTGGGCCCAACGCAAGCCCGAGCCCTAATCGCCAGCCTGAACCCATTGAACCGAAGGAGCCACTAAACTGATTTGCAAACATTGGCCTTCCCAGTGACGCCCACTTCCCCAGAATAAGTAATGAAAAAAATCAGCAGGAGAGAGGAGGGAATATTGTGCTTCTAGTTAAGAAGATACAGAGTCCATTTTACAGTCATTGTAATTGCACCAACTAACATCTTCACATCCACATTTAATCAGTTACAAAGCACTTTGGGAGGTGTTCCGAGCGGCACAGAAGAATGAGCATAACATGAATTTACATCAACAATCTGAAGAGGTTTGATTTAATATTGTTTACTGGCTGTGAATTAGATAGGTCACCGTGGCAACCACAGAAAGCATTAATTATACCATCTTCTTATTGGATTCAATATTACTTACATGGAACATAATCACCAAGAGTCTAGTCCTCCACGAATCAGTGGATGGGGCGGGGAGCGGGTAGAGAGATAGGGAGAGAGAGAGGGAGATAAGAAGAGCAAGAGGAGGAAAGAGAGAGAGAAATAAAAGGTGTGTGTGTGAGAGAGAGAGAGAGAGAGAGAGAAGAGGGGACCAGGTGATAAACTACCACTATTCCGGGATCATCCTGAAGACCAAAGAAAACCCTTGGCCTAACGTCCTTCCTGTATTACCAGCCACCTCCTTCAAACCCTAACTTTGAACCCTCGTTTCTAATGTAAGAGCCAGGAGATCATTCATTTCTTTATTGTGAAGACAGACTGTCCATTCTTTTCTTCAAATTTGTTCACGGGATGTGGGTGTTGATTTATTGCCCATCCCCAATTGCCCTGGAGGAGGCGGTGGTGAGCTACCTTTTTGAACTGCAGCAGTCCACATGTTCTAGGAACACCACTGGTGCTGTGAGGAAGGGAGTTCCAGGATTTTGACCCAGCAACACTGAAGGAACGGCGATATATTTCCAAGTCAGGATGGTGTGTAACTTCTCAAGGGGATGGTCATTGCCTGACACTTTGTTACTTGCCACTTGACAGCCCAAGCCTGGATATTGTCCAGGTCTTGCTGCATTTGGACATGAACTGCTTCAGTATCTGAGGAGCCGCGAATGCTGCTGAACATTGTACAATCATCAGCGAACATCCCCACATCCATCTTCCTTTGCGCTAGGTATGACTCCAACCAGCAGAGAGTTTTCCCCCGATTTCCATTGCCTTCAATTTTACTGGAGCTCATTCACTGAGTTACTTCTGCTGCTACCCCACCTCTCCCTTGGCCTGTATTGTCAAACATCACCCAACACCCCCACAGCCTGCCCAACCATAGACTTAAACCCTCACCTCTCATGGTTTCTCTCCCTCTCATCCCAGCTCCTTCCTAAGCCTTCACCTGGCCATGAGATGCTGGCTGGTGGATGGTAACCAGAGGACAAAGATTTAAGACAATTGGCAAAAGAACCAGAGGCGAGTTGAAGAAAATTTATTTTACACAGTAAGTTGTTACAGACCAATTAAATATTGGGAAGACTGAAGTCATTGGGGAGGATTTTTAGCTCATTGGGAGGGTGCGCACCCGACATGACCGAGCATAAAATGATGCACGATGACGTCGGGCGAGCATCCCGACGTCATCGGGCACTCGCACGATATTTCAGTTGGCAGGCACGCAGCAGAGTTGGCAGCGCGCCTGCCGATAATTAAAAGGTCCATTAAGACGGCTAAAGTTGTAATTGAAAGAAATTTTTCGCTGCCTGTCCAACCTTACGGTTAGCAAGGCAGGAGAAAAGGCCTAGCGGCCTTTGCATTTTTTAGGAAGCCTCATCTACGGGCCATGCTGGGTGGGCCTTAATCGACCAGCCAAATCACAGACCGGCCCCAATCGCGGGCGGCGGGCGGCTTCCCGACTGCTCCTGCCCACCCCCGCCAAGCCTGCCCGATGAGGGAAAAATCTTCCCCATTATCTTTGGTCCCCGCCACAAACTGTGACCCCTAGATACGGACTCTATCCCTCTCCCGGCGACTGTTTGAGGCTGAACTTGACCATTCGCAATCCTGGTGTCATATTTGACCCTGATATGAGGCTCCGACCTCATATCCGTGCAATCATGAAAACTGTTTATTTCCATCTCTGTAACATTACCCCCACTCTGTCCCTGTCTCAGCTCATCTGCAGCTGAACCCCTCACCCAGGCCTTCATTACCCCTAGACTTGACAATTCTAACACGCTCCTGGCTGGTACCCTCTGTAAACTTGAGGTCATCCAAAACTCAAGCCTGTGGCTTATCTTGCACCAAATCTCGTTCACCCACCACCCCTGTGCTCCGCAGCTTATACTGGTTCCTGATTAGGAAACGCCTCGATTTTAAAATCCTCATCCGTGTTTTCAAATCCCTCCGTGGCCTTCTCCCGCCCTCTCTCTGTAATCTCCTCCAGCCCCACAACTCTCCGAGATCATCAGCCAGCAACCCTGGTTCAATGAAGAGTGCAGGAGGGCATGCCAGGAGCAACACTAGGCATACCTAAAAATAAGATACTAACCTGGTGAAACTATAAAACAGGACTACTGCGTGCCAAACAGCATAAGCAGCAAGTGATAGAGAGGGCTAAGCGATTCCACAACCAACGGATCAGATCTAAGCTCTGCAGTCCTACCACATACTGTTGTGAGTAGTCGTGGACAATTAAATAACTCACTGGAGGAGGAGGCTCCACAAATATCCCCATCCTCAATGATGGAGGAGCCCAGCACATCAGTGCAAAAGATAAGGCTGAAGCATTTCCTAAAATCTTCAGCCAGGAGTACCAAGTGGATGATCCATCTTGGCCTCCTCCGGAGGTCCTCAACATCACAGATGCCAGTCTTCAGCCAATTCAATTCACTCCACGTGATATCAAGGAGTGTCTGAGGCACTGGATACTGCAAAGGCTATGGGCCCTGACAATATTCCAGCAATAGTACTGAAGACTTGTGCTCCAGAACTTGCCGCACCCCTAGCCAAGCTGTTCCAGTACAGCTACAACACTGGCATCTACCTGGCTATGTGGAAAATTGCCCCGGCATGTCCTGTACATAAAAAGCAGGATAAATCCAACCTGGCCAATTACCGCCCCATCAGTCTACACTCGATCATCAGTAAAGTAACGGAATGGGTCATCAACAGTCCTATCAAGCGGCATTTGTTTAGCAATAACCTGCTCACTGATGCCCAGTTTGGGTTCCGCCAGGGCCACTCAGCTCCTGACCTCATTACAGCCTTGGTTCAAACATGGACAAAAGAGCTGAACTCCCGAGGTGAGGTGAGAGTGACTGCCCTTGACATCAAGGCAGCATTTGACCGAGTGTAGCATCAAGGAGCCCTAGCAAAACTGGAGTCAATGGGAATCAGGGAGAAAAAGGTTGGAGGCATACCTCGCACAAAGGATGATGGTTGTAGTTGTTGGAGGTCAGTCATCTCAGCTCCAGGACATCACTGCAGGAGTTCCTCCGGGTTGTGTCCAAGGCCCAACCATTTTCAGCTGCTTCATCAATGACCTTCCTTCCATCACAAGGTCAGAAGTGGGGATGTTCGCTGATGGTTGCACAATGTTCAGCATCATTCACGACTCCTCAGATACTGAAGCAGTCCACATCCAAATGCAGCAAGACCTGTACAACATCCAGGCTTGGGCTGACAAGTGGCAAGTTGTTGGCCGTGCTTTCAGTTGCCTAGGGCCCAAGCTCTGGAACTCCCTCCCTAACACCTCTGACCACCTCCACCTCGCTTTTTTTCCTTTAAGACATTCGACTACCTCATGGACCAAGCCTTTGGTTATCACAGAACCACGGGTCTGACCTAATTCCTCCTCGTGTGGCTCAGAGTCAAATTTTGCTTCACAATGCTGCTGTGAAACGCCTTGGGAAGTTTTATTATATTAAAAGGTGCCATATAAATAACAGTTGTTGTTGTTGACCTGGAACACATTGGTTGAAAGGGAGATGGAGGCAGAGTCAACAGTAATTTTCAAAAAGGGAATCGGGTGAATATTTGATGGGGTAAATTTACAGGGCCACTGGGTACAGTGTCGAGGAGTGGGATTAAATTGAGTAGATTTTACCAAAGAGCCCAATTATCAGCAAGGCTCCCTGATCTTCCTCAAAGAATCACGGTCTTTGGCACCCATTTCAGGGAGTCGTCAGGGCCTACGTTTATTATATTCCACACTCTGTGGGGTCTGCCAGGTCTGCATCTGACAACTAACCTCTACTTTCTGCTCACCTCATTACAGGAAGGATGTAATTGCACTAGAGAGGGTACAGAGGAGTTTTACGAGGATGTTGCCAGGGCTGGAAAATTGCAGCTATGAGGAAAGATTGGATAGGCTGGGGTTGTTCTCCTTGGAACAGAGGAGGCTGAGGGGAGATTTGATTGAGATGTACAAAATTGTAAGGGGCCTGGGTAGAGTGGATGGGAAGGGCCTATTTACTTTAGCAGAGAGGTCAGTGGCCAGGGGGCATAGATTTAAAGCGATTGATAGGAAGATTAGAGGGGAGATGAGGACATTTTTTCTACCCAGAGGGTTGTGTGGGTCTGGAACTCACTGCCTGAAAGGGTAGTAGAGGCAGAAACCCTAAACTCATTTGAAAGGTGTCTGGATATGGACCTCAAGTGCCGTAACCTGCAGGGCTACAGACCAAACGCCGGAACGTGGGATTGGGTTGGGTGGCTCACTTTTCTGCTGGCGCAGACACGATGGGCCAAATGGCCTCTTTCTGTGCCATAAACTTTTTATGATATTACTTCTTTTATCCAGGGAGCTCTAGCAAGCCTCCATTACAGGAGCAATTATCGTCACAAGGATTGCGGTGGTTTGAAGAGCAGGTCCACCACCGTGTTCTCAAGCCCAATGGGCTAAATGGCCTTCTTCCGTGCTATATATCTCATAATAATTTGTCTATAACAGACCCAGACATGAGGCAAGGAAAACCTCCAGTGATGGGGGAATTGGGGAGCCATAGGTCCAGGGCCTCTTGTTCCCTCGGGCCCGTTATGCTCACCACTCATCGCGGACAGAATATCGCGCTCGTTGGGTGGGCACGCGCCCGGCCCGAATGAGCGTAAAATGACACGTGATGATGTCAGGCGAGCATCCCGATGTCATCGCGCACTTGTGCGACATTTCGGTCGGCACCCGCACGCGGGAGTCAACAGCGCACCCGCTGACAATTAAAAAGCCTATTAAGGCCATTAACGTAATAATTGAATTAAGTTTTTCGCTGCCCGTCCAACCTTACAGTTGGCGGGCACTCGAAAAGGGGCCAAGCGGCCTTTGGATTTTTTAAGGGAACCTCATCCACGGGTGCAATGAGGTTTCCAACAGCAAGTAAAAATTAAATAAAAATTTAAACATTTCATTAATAACATGTCCCTGCTCATGTGAGAGTCACAGGGCTGCCTCAGGGAGATGAAGATTTAAAAAAAAATAAAAATAAAGAACTTTAAAATGTTATAAAACAGGTCCCCTCATGTGTCGGGCCCCAGTCGCAGGCAGCAGTCGGCTTCCTGACCCTTCACGCCCGCCCCCACTGAGCCCGCCTGGCGAGGGCAAAATCCCGGCCCATGTCTCAAATTAAACAAATACCAGATCCCAAAATTAATTTTCTATACAAAATCTAATTTGCATTTGAATGAATCAATATCAACTGCTTCCAATGCCGTGTTCGGTCCCATAGGATGCCCACCGAAATGTTAGGGGTAATTTTAACCGCCCCACCGCCCCCCCCAACCGAAAATGGGCTGGAAAAATTAAAATGTTCAAACAACAGCAACCTGCATTTATATAGCGCCTCTAATGCAGCAGAGCAACCCAAAGTGCGTCTCAGTAACGATATTGAATCTGAGGGATTTGGGAGGGAGGGGCCAGGGGTCAGCCGTGGGGAAGTTTTTTTTTTAATTCATTCATGGCTAGGCCAGCGTTAATTGCCCATCCCTAATTGCCCTTGTTCAGAGGGCATTTAAGAGTCAACAACATTGCTGTGGGTCTGAAGTCACATGTAGGCCAGACCAGGTAATGATGGCAGATTTCCTTCCCTGAAGGACATCAGTGAACCAGATGGGTTTCTGCGACAGCTGATGATAGATTCGTTGTCATCGTTACCAAGGCTAGCTTTTCAATTCCAGATTTATTCATTGAATTTAAATTCCACCAGTTGCCGTGGTGGGATTTGAAACCATGGCCCCAGGGCATTAGCCTGGGCCTCTGGATTACTAGTTCAAATAAGCAAGTTTGTTGTGCCAGGGGGAAGCACTGCCGCTCGTCAACTCGCTTCCTGTCATTCCCCCTCCTCAATCTCCCCTTCTCTGACTCTCTCAACCATGATCTATCTGACCCCCAGCCCACATAAACTCCCTCCCTTGCCCCCCCGCCCCCTGCCCGCCCTCCTCAAAGAACACTAACCTGCCTGTTCAAAGGACACGGCTTCTCCTGCAGAGTTTCCCACCTGAGCAGGAACAAGCCTGTCTACTAGGATGCTTTCCCACACTTTAACCCATCCCCTTGGCACTCGGGGGAAACATCTGTTCCTGGGCACCCCAAACACCACCGCCTCGCTCCTCCCCCTCCCCAAATACTTTGCAACCGATGAAATGTAATAACTGTTGTAACGTAGGAAGGCTGGCAGCCAATTTACACACAGCAAGATTCCACAAACAGCGACATGATAATGACCAGATAATCTGTTTCTGTGATGTTAGTCGAGGGATAAATATTAGCCAGGATACCAGGGATAATGCCCACCCTGCACCCCCCCCACCGATCTTCTTTCAAGTAGTGCCATGGGATCTTTAGCATCTGCCTGAGAGTGCAGACAGGCTCTCAGTTTAATGTCCTCCCCAAACCCCCGCCCCACCACCACCAGGCCAAGCAGAGTTCCGCAAACCCAGACAGTGGGCATGAAGATACAAGGCCACTGCGTACGATGCTGGCATATTGACCACCCTGGTGGCCTACATCACTGCAACCTCGGAGTTAGCCTCCCAGCCCGAACTCTGCCTCTCTCACTGCTGGGATGATACTCTTGTTGTCACTTCTCGAATTGTCAGCCCTCTTTATTTGCTTGTTCAAAGCTGTCGCTCATCTTTCTTTCGCCAGTTTGCCAGGTTAACAAGTGCGAGTTGCCATGGAAACAGGACATTCTCTGGTGGTTTAAGCAGCCTGGTTACCCGAGAGGGAAATGAGACCTCCGACAGCTGCCGAATTGCTGTCAAATAACTCAACCAATTCAGTCTGATCCGACAGGGAACATACGGAAATGTCAGGACAGGAAAAGGCCACCTGGTCTGTTCCACTACAGCGGGATAACTTATGCGGAATCACAGTGCAGAAGGAGGCCATTCAGCCCACCAGTCTGCACTGGCTCTCTGAGCATCACCAGCAACAACAATGATCATTTATATAGCGCCTTTAATGTGCTAAGACATCCCAGGGCATTCACAGAAGCGTTATTAGATAAAGTTTGACACTGACCTTTATAAGGAGATATCAGGGCAGAAGATAGCAGGATTAAGGGTTTTCTTTTGAGGAGAGCGGTGATGAACATAAGAATATAGAAATAGGAGTAGGAGTAGGCCATTTGGCCCCTCAAGCCTGTCCCGCTCAATAAGATCATGGCGATGTACCCCAGGCCTCAACTCCTCTTTTGTGCCAGCTCCTCATAGCCCTCAACTCCCCGATATTTCAAAAATCTACCTATCTCCTCTTTAAATACTTACAGTATGATGATGGCAGAGTTAAAGGAGAGAGGGACAACACGTGAAGAGAGAGAACTGTTTACAATATAAGCTAACATGGGGGCCAAGAGGGAAGTTGGGCGATCAGCTGTTTACTGGGAATGGGATCGAGGGACCAGGAGGTGGGCCTCATGGACAAGATGAGCTCAGAGAAGGCATGAGGGGAGAGAGGAGAGAAACTAGAGAAAGATGCGAGTTCGGGGCTAGGACATGGGGGGGGCATTAAAGGAAGTTTAGTGGAAGTTTAGTGGGCTAGTGGAAGAGAGGGATGTCACAGAGACAGCTGATTGGATGGCCTCGATCTCAGTGTCAAAGAAGTCTGGGAGCTCCTCAATTTTGTTGTGGGAGATGAGGGTGGAGGGGAGGGGGAGAGGGGTTTAACAAGATGGATTGCATTAGAGTGAAGAAGCCAGGGGGTTATTTTTGCATTCCAGGTTTATCCTGGAATAATGGGCAGCTTGAGCAGATGAGAACAGGATCTGGTAGTGTTTGAAGTGGTCCAGCCAGATCTGGCTAAACCATGTGGCAGCCATATCCTTTCAAATCTGTGCCCCTTGGACATAAGAGAGCAGAGATGAGAGCTACACCAGGGGAATGGCTAGGGCGCAGGAGAGAGTAATGGTTTTATTGGGGATAGGACATCAAAGGCGATGGTGAGGGTACCATTGAGCCAATCAATAGCTGTAGAAACGTTGTGGCAAACGGAGAGCCAAAGGCTGGGCAGGCCGGGTTTTGAAATTGCAGTTATAAGTGAACTGGGGGATAGGTTTGTCCAAAGAGGAATACAGAAGGATGGGGGGAAAGGGGTGGGGCATGGAATGGGGATGCAGGTGATGAGTAATATGATAAAGTGAACAGAGATGGTCTTATCTGTGATTTTTTTTTCATTATTGGCTTATGGGATGTGGGCATCACCAGTGAGGCTGGCACTTATTGCCCATCCCTAATTGCCCTTGAGAAGGTGGTGGTGAGCTGTCTTCTTGAACCGCTGCAGTCCATGTGGTGTAGGTACACCCACAGTGCTGTTTGCGAGGGAGTTCCAGGATTTTGACCTAGCGACAGTGAAGGAACGGCGATATATTTCCAAGTCAGGATGGTGAGTGACTTGGAGGAGAACTTCCAGGTGGTGGTGTTCCCATCTATCTGCTGCCCTTGTCCTTCTAGATGTAATGGTCATGGGTTTGGAAGGTGCTGTCTAAGGAGTCTTGGTGAATTCCTGCAGTGCATCTTGTAGATGGTACACACTGCTGCTACTGTGCATCGGTGAAGGAGGGAGTGAATGTTTGTGGTGTCAATCAAGCGGGCTGCTTTGTCTTGGACGGTGTCCAGCTTCTTGAGTGTTGTGGGAGCTGCACTCATCCAGGCAAGTGGGGAGTATTCCTTCAAACTCCTGACTTGTGCCTTGTAGATGGTGGATAGGCTTTGGGGAGTCAGGGGGTGAGTTACTCATCACAGGATTCCTAACCTCTGACCTGCTGTTGTAGTCACAGTATTTATATGTCTAGTCCAGTTCAGTTTCTGGTCAATGGTAACCCCCCAGGATGTTGATAGTGGGGGATTCAGTGATGGTAATGCCATTGAATGTCATCGGGAGATGGTTAGATTCTCTCTTGTTGGAGATGGTCATTGCCTGGCACTTGTGTGGCGCGAATGTTACTTGCTACTTGTCAGCCCAAGCCTGGATATTGTCCAGGTCTTGCTGCATTTGGACATGGACTGCTTCAGTATCTGAGGAGTCGCCAATAGAACATTGTGCAATCATCAGTGAACATCCCCACATCTGACCTTATGATGGAAGGAAGGTCATTGATGAAGCAGCTGAAGACACTACCCTGAGGAATTCCTGCAGTGATGTCCTGGAACTGAGATGATTGACCTCCAACAACCACAACCATCTTCCTTTGTGCTAGGTATGACTCCAACCAGCGGTGAGTTTTCCTCCTAATTCCCATTGACTCCAGTTTTGCTAGGGTTCCTTGATGCCACACTCGGTCAAATGCTGCCTTGATGTCAAGGGCAGTCACTCTCACCTCACCTCGAGAGTTCAGCTCTTTTGTCCATGTTTGAACCAAGGCTGTAATGAGGTTAGGAGCTGAGTGGCCCTGGCGGAACCCAAACTGGGCGTCAGTGAGCAGGTTATTGCTAAGCAAGTGCCACTTGAGAGCATTATTAATGGCCCCTTTCATCACTTTACTGATGATCAAGAGTAGGCTGATAGGGTGATAATTGGCTGATTTTGATTATTCCTGCTTTTTGTGTACATAACAAACTTGGGCAATTTTTCACTTAGCCGGGTTGATGCCAGTGTTGTAGCTGTACTGGAACAGCTTGGCAAGGGACATGGCAAGTTCTGGAGCACAGTCTTCAGTGAAATATTGTCAGGGCCCATAGCCTTTGCAATATCTAATGCCTTCAGCCATTTCTTGATATCACGTGGAGTGAATCGAATTGGCTGAAGACTGGCATCTGTAATGCTGGGGACCTTGGCACTTCTGGCTGAAGATTGTCGCAAATGCTTCAGCCTTATCTTTTGCACTGATGTGCTGGGCTCCCCCATCATTGAGAATGGGGATATTTGTGGAGCCTCCTCCTCCAGTGAGTTGTTTAATTGTCCACCACCATTCATGACTGGATGTGGCAGGACTGCAGAGCTTCGATCTGATCCATTGGTTATGGGATCGCTTAGCTCTGTCTGTCACTTACTGCTTATGCTGTTTGGTACACAAGTAGTCCTGTTTTATAGCTTCACCGGGTTGACAACACATTTTTAGGTATGCCTGGTGCCGCTCCTCGCATGTCCTCCTGCACTCTTCATTGATATGGGAGGGAGAGATTTGGGGAGGATGAGGGGACAGTGAACTCAGAGAAGAGAGAACATGATGAGTTGAGATGGAGATTGAAATCACTGAGGATGAGAAGTCATTCGGTGCTGAGGCTGAGGGAAGAAATCAGTGAAGATATCTTGGTGAGAAAATTTTTATCGTACTTGGGAGGCAGATAGAGAATGGTGAGTTTGAAAGAGAGGTGAGAGGGGGAACAAGGTGAGATAGTCAAAGGAAGAGAAAGTCTCAGTGGGGTAGGAGGTGTGACCTGGTGATAAATGACACAGCACCACTGCGACAATCTTGACAGGACAAATGGTGGAAGATGTAGCAACAACAACTTGCCTTCTTATGGAGCTTTTAATGTAGTAAAGTATGAACACAAATTTGGAGCAGGAGTAGGCCACTCAGCCCTTTGAGTTTGCTCCTCCATTCGATAGGATCATGGCCGCTGTGATTGTAACCTCAACTCCACGTTCCCGCCTATCCCCGATAACCTTTCACGCTCTTGCTGATCAAGAATCTATCTGGCTCTGCCTTAAAAATATTCAAAACTCTGCTTCCACTGTCTTTTAAGGAAGACAGTTCCAAAGACTCACGGCCCTCTGAGAGAAAGAATTTCACCTCATCTCTGTTTCAAATGGGCAACCTCTTATTTTTAATTAGTGACTCCTGGTTCTAGATTCTCGCACAAGAGGAAACGTCCACTCCACATTCATCCTGACCCCACTTATAGGATCTTATATGGTTCAATCAAGTCGCCTCTTACTTTTCTAAACTCCAGCGGATTCCTAACCTGTACAACCTTTCCTCATAAGACAACCCACTTTCCTTAAATAATGAGATCAATACTGTACACAACACTCCAGATGTGGTCTCACCAATGCCCTGTATAACTGAAGCATAAACTTCCTACTTTTGCATTTAATTCCCCTTGCAATGAATGATAACATTCTATTGGCTTTCCTAATTAGTAATTATGCTTGTAGTAATTATGGTTTTATTTAGTGTGTAATGTCCTTTAAGAATAATACTTGTTAAGGAAAATCACATGATCTGTAGTAACCAATAGGAGAGTAGTGCTGGCTACCTTGGCAGTCAGTGTAGAGTTAGAGTTGAAAGCACACCTGTAGTTGCTGCTGAGTATATTGTAAATAAACTTAATGTTTCCACCCAAGAAGTGTCTGCAGATCACCTCGATCATTAATAGCACAACTCAGCCACCCTACAACAAACTGGTGACAAGGATAAAACAGGATTGAACAGAAGAAATCAAGTTAAAAAGAAATCTGCACTGTACCTCACCCAGTGATTGTAAGTAGCAAAGCTCCGTTAGAATTGAAGAAATTATTCTCTCTCAAAATGCCACAATTTTGGAGAATTGATCCTTTTGAACCAGCCACAGATGACTGGTCTCAATACATAGAATGCCTCACGTTCTTTTTACAAACGAATAAGATTATGGGGGAAGAGAAGAAGCAAGCAATCCTCGAGTACTTGTGGGAGCAAAACCTACAGCCTGATTCAAAGTTTGATGGTACCCAGTGACCCAGATTTGAAGAATTTCGATGAATTGATGGACTTCGTGAAGGGTCAATTTCAACCCAAGTCCTCAGGCCCGAAATAGAATCCCAGGTGAGACAATTTCATGCTACGTGGGCAAATTTGAAGCAGCTCACGGAACATTGTGAGTTCAGTATGACTCTGAACGACATGCTCAGAGATTGTTTAGTATGTGGTATGAAAGAGGACACTATTCAGAAAAGGTTATTGTCTGAAGTGAATCTGGATTTCAAGAAGGCTCTGGAGATAGTGCTGGCCATGGAAAGACCAGTAAGAGATTCAAAAGCAACACAGTGTGCACAAAATGGCGCAGTCCTCCACATCGAGCAGGAAACCACATCCAAAAGAGGTGCGAAAAAGCAAGACTCCGCCAAGAAGTGGAAAACAGCCCCCGCTAGCCGAAGAATTAAGAAAAATAACTTAGCAGTGAAATTGAAGAATAATTTTAATAGAGGTGGAAACAATCAGTCTTTTAGCGATCGGCAGTTTAAAAAAATCGAATGCTACTACTGTCACAGAAATGGACATATAATGAGCCAGTGCAAGGAAAGATTCAAACAGGCTTGTAAACAAAAGAAGCCCAATGAAATCTAAAATTTAGAAGAGCCTGAAACAACAAATTCAGACATTTACTCATTGTTTAATCTGAAAATTGGAAAGACAGGACCAATATTTGTCACAGTGAAAGTAAATGGCAAACCTGTTAGAATGGAAGTGGACACGGGAACTTCCACTAAAGTAACTGGGGAACATACCTTCAGATATCTGAATAATGGGGAACATCAATTAAGTTTAGAAGAAACAGCCGCCTAGCTAAAAACATATACGGGTGAAAACATTCAAGTAAAAGGCATAAGCAGAGTAACTATCCATTATAGAAGCCAATCGGCAAAGCTTCCAGTGTCAGTGAAGAGAGAGACAAATCACCAAGATTTGGTTCCACCAGTGATTATGACTGAGTCTGTGTTTCCTGTTGAGGATACTCAGCCCAGGACTGACATGTCCGATGTTCCTGTAAGAGTTGAGGATACAGAACTGCAAGTGCCCACCGAAGCATCTGATGTTCAAGCAACTCCGGAAAAGGAGGTTCCTGACAAAGAATCTGAAGTTGTGGAGCTGCGGCGTTCCACACATACCAGGAAACCACCTGTAAGACTGAACTTGTAAGTTCCTTACCCAGTGTAAATATTGTGTTGTCTTGAAAAATGTGTACCTGTAAATATAATGTGTATAGCCGAGTTAAAGGGGTAGTATTTATGGTTTTATTTAGTGTGTAATGTACCTTCAAGAATAATACTTGTTAAGGAAGATCACATGATCTGTAGTAACCAATAGGAGAATAGCACAGGCTACCCTAGCAGTCAGTGTAGAGATAGAGTTGGAGTTGAAAGCACACATGTAGTTGCTGCTGAGTATATTGTAAATAAACTTAATGTTTCCATCCAAAAAGTGTCTGCAGATCAACTCTATCATTAATAGCACAACTCGGCCACCCTACAACACTGCTGTACCTGAATACTAACCTTTTGTGATTCATGCACTAGGACACCCAGATCCCTCTGCATCCATAGCTCTGCAATCTCTTGCCATTTAGATAATATGCTTCTTTTTCATTTTTCCTGCACATTATAATCATTTAACCTATCTATATTCCCTTTGTAGCCTCCTTGTGTACTCAAAATGTCCCAAAGCACTCTGCAGGAGCCAAAAATTAACACCAAACTACAAAGGATAATATTAGGACTGAAAGAGAGGCAGAGGGGTTTAGAGAGGGAATTCCAGATCTTGGGGATGAGGCACTGAAGGCACAGCCACTGATGTTGGAGAGATTAAAATTGGGGATGCATAAGAGGTCAAAGTTGGAGGAATTCAGGGATCTTGGAAGGTTGTAAGGCTGGAGAGGCATTTCTGAGGGATATTTTTATGGAGTTACTAGGAGGTGAAATGCTCTGCAGTGCTCAATGATTAGGTACAAGGTGCTGTTTAAATCTTTCTTCTTTGTGACTGTAATGTGGATGACACTAGCCACCATTTACTGTCCATCTCTAAGAACATGAAGCCAACCACATCGTATGGGAGCAGAGTTGGCCTGACTGGGCCGGTTCCTTGTAATGTAAAGGTCAACATGCTCTCCTGGATGGTGTCAATTGTCTAAAGGGGTCTGAAGATTTTTTCCCTCATTGCCCTAGATGATTTTTGCTCTCTCCCAGGACATTACATGGTCCATGTGGGTAGGGAGTGTCCGTATTGTGAGGCATATTTTTAAACTTGTTATCCTTGTTTTCAAATCCCTCCACGGCCTCACCCCTCCCTATCTCTGTAACCTCCTCCGGCCCTCTGAGATATCTGCACTCATCCACTTCTGGCTTCTTCGGCATCCCTGATTATAATTGTTCCACTATTGGTGGCAGTATCTTCAGTCACCTAAGCTGCAAACTCTGGAATGCCCTCCCTATCCTCCCCCATCTCTAATTCGCTTTGTTCCTACCTCTTTGACCAAGCTTTTGGTCATCTGACTTGATATCCCCTTATGTGGCTCGGTGTCATATTTTGTTTTTTACTGAATATTTTTAAGGCAGGCGTAGAAAGATTCTTGCCTATGTTATGACCGCCGCTGATGTTAATGCTGAACAAGCCAGATCTCAGATTGAAATCCATCTTATCTGATCACAACTTTTTTTTTTGTGTTGTAGAAATGAGGAGGAAAAGCTACTGGACACAAAAGCACAGGACTCCAGTGATAACTTCCAAAGTTTGAAGAATTAAAATGTTGATTAAAAGATAGAAAAGATAAAACTTAAACACACACAAGATAAAAGATACACAGTTAGAAAAGTCTTACAAAATAACCCCCAAAATGCTTGATCAAAGGTACACAATAAAACCATCTTTTTTGGCAACGGCCCTTATAGATTCTTAACCATAAAATCCAGGAAATATTCCCCAAACCAAGAAATTACTTTAACTTTGAACAGAAGTATGATCCACAACCTCCCAGAACAACTCCTCGCTGTTGCGGTTTTTCCAAAGGGAGATTTGAAACAAACTGTTTCTTTGGACAAATATTCTCCTGGCCCAAAACTGAGATGTTTTCTTCAATTAAAAGACTTTCACAGCTTTTCCAGCACACTGCAAACATACAGGAATTGGCCCTCAGTGGGACTTGCCCCACAGCGACTCACTACAGCTGAAATCCCATTCTCATTAATACCTTTTCACCCCATTCATCTTAGTTCTTCAAATATCCCTTTGAAAGCTCAGGATCCCAAATATGAAAACCTTTCATGTTCCTATCTCTTCTGGATCAATAATATTTAAAACTCCTCTCCTGTTTACTCACAAATCTCCTGTAAAATTCTTTTGCAGCTCTGAGGCTCCTTTGAAATGCAGCAGCTATAAATCAATTTTAAAACTTATCCCCAAATGCTCATTTCAGATCTACGCTGTTTCCTTGTAAGTTAAACACCCACCATAAGGTCTCATTGCGAAATGCAAGATCAAACAAAGCTTTACCCTTACCCACACAGAATATATACATAGACATAGAAATATAAAAATATACACATATCATCACAATTAACAAGGGCGTCAAAGATAATCAGAGGTAGGCGGAATGTGGAGTTGAGGCCACAATCAGATCAGCCATAACCTTATTGAATGGCAGAGAAGACTCAAGGGGCTGAATGGCCCACTCCTAATTTGTATGTTCGTATGTAATGTCCCTGTGAAGCGTCTTGGGACATTTCATTATATTAAAGGTGCTAAATAAATAAAAGTTGTTCCAAGCTGTTCTTTGTGGAGTGGTCCCTTTAAAGGCCACTCCTTAGGCTGCTCAGCTCCTTGGGTTGTGAACGTGGTGCAAAGTCGGGCTCAGGACATTGATTCACAGCCTTCGTTCACTTTGGGTGAGGGTCCCGGGCCTCCATTCTCATCCTGCCCAAAAATCACATCGGGCAAAAGCATATGGGGCTGCTGATCTTTCACCTGTCATTTTGCACCATCAGAGGCAAACAGGGCTAGACCAAATGTTGGAAATGGCCCCCAAAACTATCCCATCACCTTCTGTGTAGTGAATAAATTTTTTGCCGCTGGTTTATTACGTCAGCTTCACGCTTAAGGACCCATTTGGCTCAAGTGACATTGGAGAACACGAACTGGGGCAACAGCACCACCTGCTGCCTGAACATAAGACTGTGAAGACAGATAAGTACTTGTATTTACTAAGCGCTTTTAATGCAGTGAAACATCACCAGACGCTTCACAGGGACATTGTAAAACAGAATATAACACTGAGCCGTATAAGAGAGAGCTCAGGTTAGTAGATAGGCGGCCATCTGGAAGATTAGGCCAGGAGGTGAAGGAGTCTTAAGGGTGTGTGCCACTCTCAAACCGATACTTAGCATTGGAGACCGTTGTGAGTGCAGATGTCTTGAAGGAGGGCAGTCCAGACCATGTCACAAGTGGGCAAAGGACAACACATGGAGGAACAGCTAAGAGTAGAAATGCAGTCTTTATAGGTTTCATAGTTAGGCGGACAGACAGGAATTTTCATAACCATCATCGCCAATCCCACATGGTGTGCTGCCTCCCTGGTGCCAGAGAGGGTGCAAAATAATCTTCAGGAGAAAGAGAGTGAGCCTGAGCTTGTGGTCCTCAGCCCAACCATCTTCAGCTGCTTCATCAATGACCTTCCTTCCATCATAAGGTCAGAAGTGGGGATGTTCGCTGATGATTGCACAATGTTCAGCACCATTCGCAACTCCTCAGATACTGAAGCATTCCACATTCAAATGCAGCAAGACCTGGACAATATCCAGGTTTGGGCTGACAAGTAACATTCGCTCCATACAAGTTCCAGGCAATGGCCATCTCCAGCAAGAGAAAATCCAACCATCACCCCTTGACATTCAATAGCATTACCATCACTGAATCCCTCACTATCAACATCCTGGGGGTTACCATTGACCAGAAACTGAACTGGACTAGCCAAAAAAATACTGTGGCTACAAGAGCAGGTCAGAGGCTAGGTATCCTGCAGTGAGTAACCCACCTCCTGACTCCCCAAAGCCTGTCCACCATCTACAAGGCACAAGTCAGGAGTGTGATGGAATACTCCCCACTTGCCTAGATGAGTGCAGCTCCAACAACACTCAGGAAGTTGGACACCATCCAGGACAAAGCAGCCCGCTTGATTGGCACCACATCCACAAACATTCACACCCTCCACCACCGACGCACAGTAGCAGCAGTGTGTACCATCTACAAGATGCTCTGCAGGAATTCACCAAGGCTCCTTAGACAGCACCTTCCAAACCCATGACCACTACCATCCAAACAGACAAGGGCAGCAGGTAGATGGGAACATCACCGTCTGGAAGTTCTCCTCCAAGTCACTCACCATCCTGACTTGGAAATATATCACCGTTCCTTCACTGTCGCTGTGTCAAAATCCTGGAACTCCTTCCCTAACAGCACTGTGGGTGTATCTACACCACATGGACTGCAGCGGTTCAAGAAGGTAGCTCACCACCACCTTCTCAAGGGCAATTTGGGATGGGCAATAAATGTTGACTTGGCTTTGAAGCCCACATCCCATGAATGAATTTTTAAAAACACCAATGACTAAGACAGGACAGGTTTGAAGTCCTAGAGTCAGATTTTCAAGAGTTAGGGAGGAAGTTAAAAGATAGGAATCTCTGGATTACTCACAGTGCCATGCACTAGAGAGATTAGACAGAGGAAGATAGGGAAGATCAATGTGTGGCTTGAGGCATTGAGCA
Source organism: Cetorhinus maximus (assembly GCF_964194155.1). NCBI lineage: Eukaryota > Metazoa > Chordata > Chondrichthyes > Lamniformes > Cetorhinidae > Cetorhinus > Cetorhinus maximus. Next base: position 163,040,857 of record NC_135883.1, on the reverse strand, counting down.
GGAGGGAGGGTTTCAGATTCTTGAGGCATTGGAGCCAGTTCTGGAGCAGAAGGCGCCTATTCAAAAGGGACCGGCTCCATTTCAACAGGACTTGGACCAATATCCTCACAGGGAGGTTCACTACTGCGGTAGTGGCGGGGGGAGGTGTTGTAATATACCTTTAAGGGATCTCAGCATGACATCACTAGAAGGGAAACGTGTCATGTGATCCAGTCTTAGTTTCACTTTTGCTTTGAGCAGAGCACACACACACAGCTCTGATGCCTTCAAGCTTTATACCCATTTATCACTGTTCCCATTGCCTAGTCTTAATAAATGAACCCACACCAGTTTACTCAATCCCTTGTGTGATTGATGCCATGTGTCTTGCAAAGTAAGTAAGCCCAAGGGTATTATATCATTGTAATAATACTACATGGTGATCAGTGGTGGTAAGACAGGTGGCAGCAAGATTTCGTACAGGTATGACATGGTGAACAGCTGTAGATCGTGCTATATGGCATGAGAATGTTACTTAATGTTTTGGTCAGACTGCAACAAAGTCACAGCTTCGGAGAGTGTTGAAAACGCAGCGTGGTGGCTGTGAAGAAAAGCTCAGCAGACACAGTGCCGAGTGTGTGGTCAAATAAAGAGCTGGTCAGCAGACGGATCCATCGTGATGAGAATGTAGTCTGTCGGTTCAGTGAGTGGGACAGTGCTTCAAGAGGACCAACACCAGGTTAGCTCAATCGGGAAAGGTGAGTGACCAGGGTGTGGGCTGGATTGATAGTGAGCAAGGGAGAGTCAAAAAAAGAAACAAAGCCATCATAGAAATCAGGCCAGAGAAGGTTGCATTATAACGGGTGGCTTTGGGAGTTGCTAAACAACAAATAAAAAAACATGCTGTCAAAGCTTTTTGTCTTGGACTCATCAGGGCAGATTTGTAAGAACACCAATTGTAAAGAGAACAACAAGTTATACTGCATGAGAAGAGTGCTGATTGGTTGGCATGTGGACTCTGATTGGTAAAAGTGTTGCCATGGAGAATGCACCAACGAACAGTTAGCTGCAAAGCTTTTGTTTAAATTCAAACCAGGAAGGTTGATTCTGGTTGGTTGAGGCATTGCCTTGGGGAATGTACTAGGGAATGGCTGTCCCCCAAGCTTCTGTTTAGTGAAAAAGATGAAATTCTCCTTCTGTCTGCAAAGGACAGGGCCCTGTGTGTGAATATATGTAGCTTCTAGCATGAGTAGATGAGTGCATCCACTCCCATGGAAGCATTCCAGAACAATCTGCTGGACAAACCCAAAATGTATAACGTCAAAGAGATACTCAAGGATGGACAGAAGCATGAAGTGATCCTCGCAGGTTGACAACTCTTACAGGTCCCAAGTACAACCCGAATTGTTGATGCACTCACTAGAACACCTGAACCTAGCAACTCATGTGGAAGGTGCGGACTTCTGCAAGCACCATTACACACAATAAGAATGACCGTCCAATACCCCATCAGAAACATACATGAGGTAATTGACAAACCAGGCAATGATGATGATGTGCACCATGAGAAGAAAATGATGAACACATATTTCACTCTATCAATCTCATAGGAAACCATCACACCATCCAAAGTGTTTGTCAAGATTCAAATTATCTGTCCTAAGAAAGTAGGATTGGCCAAGATTGACAAAGGGTCATGTGCCAACATACTACCTCTAAAAGACATCTACAGTTGCAGAAGGCCATGGTGAAACCTCCTGCTGTGAAACTGTCAGCATACAACGGCTTACTAATTCCATGTGCAGAATCAATATTCCTGGAGTGCAAGTGCAATCAGTCATCTTGGGTGTCACAGACGTTCTACTTCATGGAAACTAAAGGCTCAGCGATTGCAGGTCAACCGATATGCCATGACCTCACACTAGTAACAATCCATGGAATCAGTCAGGCATCACAAGGCAGATCAACCTCAGAAACTGTGTCTATTGCCTCAGTTCACAACCTAACATCAAAATATCCAGAATGTTTCAACAAAATTTGCAGTTTCAAGAGAGCTGCAACATGACACTTGCAGAAGAATGCAGGTCTGTCAATTGATCCAACATGCAAGTACAATATCCACATACAAGACAAATTGAAAGTTGAACTAGACAAAATGGAGAAAGGTAGAATCATTAGAAGAGCACAAGAGCACATAGATTGGTGCAGCTTGATCACGTGTCATAAAGAAGGATGGATCATTGAGAGTATGCCTTGATCCATATCCTTACAAAATACGCACATTAGAAGAGTTAAATCCAATATTTGCAAGTGCAGAATTCTTCTTGCCAAGCATGGTTACTGGTAAGTCCATCTCACGGAGAAGTCCCAAGAGCTTACTACATTTCGCACCCCATTTCGACAATATAAAAATACGAACATATGAACAAGGAGCAGGAGTAGGCCAGATACTGTTTTCAATGACTTCCTTTCGGGCTACCTGTTAGCCAGGATCTATTTCAAGATCACATGGACTGCATTACATGCACTGTGTCAGGATGCATCTGTATCACAAATGATATTGCTGTTGCAGGGAGAACAAAGCAAGAACATGACCACAACCTGTACTTCACAGAATCACAGAATCACACAGTGCAGAAGAGACCCATCGGGTCTGCACTGACACATGAGAAACACCTGACCTACTTACCTAATCCCATTTACCAGCACTTGGCCCATAGCCTTGAATGTTATGACGTGCCAAGTGCTCATCCAGGTACTTTTTAAAGGATGTGAGGCAACCCGCCTCCACCACCCTCCCACGCAGCGCATTTCAGACCGTCACCACCCTCTGGGTAAAAACGTTTTCCCTCACATCCCCCCTAAACCTCCTGCCCCTCATATTAAACTTATGTCCCTTCGTGACTGACCCTTCAACTAAGGGGAACAGCTGTTCTCTATCCACCCTGTCCATGCCCCTCATAATCTTGTACACCTCGATCAGGTCGCCCCTCAGTCTTCTCTGCTCCATTGAAATCAACCCAAGTCTATCCAATCTCTCTTCATAATTTAAATGTTTCATCCCAGGCAACATCCTGGTGAATCTCCTCTGCACCCCCTCCAGTGCAATCACATCCTTCCTATAATGTGGCGACCAGAACTGCACACAGCACTCCAGCTGTGGCCTCACCAAGGTTCTATAAAACTCCAACATGATCTCCCTACTTTTGTAATCTATGCCTCGATTGATAAAGGCAAGTGTTCCATATGCCTTTTTCACCACCCCACTAACATGCCCCTCCGCCTTCAGACACACACACCAAGGTCCCTTTGTTCCTCAGAACTTCCTGGTGTCATGCCGTTCATTGAATACTTCCTTGTCAAATTATTCCTTCCAAAGTGTATCACCTCACACTTATCAGGGTTAAATTCCATCTGCCACTTATCTGCCCATTTGACCATCCCATCTATATCTTCTTGTAGCCCAAGACACTCAACTTCACTGTTAACCACCCGGCCAATCTTTGTGTCATCCACAAACTTACTAATCCTACCCCCCACATAGTCATCTACGTCGTTTATATAAATGATGAATAATAGGGGACCGAGCACAGATCCCTGTGGTACGCCACTGGACACTGGCTTCCAGTAACAAAGCATCCTTCTGTCATCACCCTTTGTCTCCTACAACTAAGCCACTTATTGATACAAGCGGCACATAATGAAGGATTGGTGTTCAACAGTCTGAAATGTGACATCAACATGCAGCAGATAATTTCTTCAATTCTATTTATTCTGTTGCTGGCTTATGTCCCAATCCAAGTAAAATAGAGGATATTAAATCCATGCCAACAGCTCAAGATAAGGATGATCTTCAAAGGTATCTAGGTTTCTTTAATTTCGTCTCCATAATTTCCCAATTTCGCTCAAAAGTCTTCATCTCGAAGGGAATTGTTGAGAAAGGATGTGCCTTTCCTGTGGCATGAAGACCACCAATACCTCGCCGAAGCTCTGAAACTGTCATTATCAGAAACATCGACTCTGCAATTTTATGATCCTAGGGAGAGAACCACCCTGGAGATATATGCCTCACAGAGAGGTCTGCGGACATGCATTCTACAGAAAGGCAAACTGATTGCTTGAAGGTGCTCCGCTTCACCTTCAGTCTGTCCGCAAGCATGACCCAGACCTTCCTTTCGCTTGCCATTTCAACACCCCATACTGCTCTCATGCCCACATGTCCGTCCTTGGCCTGCTGCAATGTTCCAGTGAAGCTCAACGCAAACTGGAGGAACAGCACCTCATCCTCCAATTAGGCACTTTACAGCCTTCCGGACTTAACATCGAGTTCAACAACTTCAGACCATGAACTCTCTCCTTTATCTTCTCTCCTTTTTTATCCCCTTTTATCAATATTAATTTTATTTTTATCCACATTTTTATTTTTATTTATTTTCATTTTTATTCATTGCTTTTTACCCTATTTTCGATCTTTTCTCCCCACCACCGTCCCCTCCCCCACCCCACCCTCACAAGGGCCACCTGTTACTTGCTCATGTTGTTCTTTTCATTGTGCTTACCCTTGTCCTGTTATTAACACATTCTGCTTTCTGACCTTAATGCCACTATCAGCACCTCCTTTACCCCTTACCACTACCATTAACACCCTCTTTATCCTTTTGTTCATGACATCTTTACCAATATCTCCTTTGGCCCCACCTATTGCTGGCCTTCGATCCTGCTTCACCTGCTCCACCCCTCTTAAACAGTATAAATTTCGTCACATTTTTATTTCTCTTTAGCACTGAAGAGTCATATGGACTCAAAACGTTAACTCTGCTGTTCTCTCCACAGATGCTGTTTCCGTAATCCAACTACTCTAACATTGAGCAGGAAACATTAGCTTTAGTGTTTGGAATCATACCTGTCTGTTTGGCAAAATATTTATGGTAGAGACTGACCACAAGCCAGTGGAGATGATTTAGTGAAAACCATTGGCCAGTGCACCACCAAGATTGCTACGTATCCTGATAAAGATTCAAGGTTACGACTGTGAGATTAGGTATAAGCCAGCTAACTCGATGGTCACATCGGATACACTGAGCAGATTGCCTAACCAGCAAAAACAGAAGATACATCCTTGGATCTACAAGTTGATTTCATTGACATGAACTTGAAGACGTTCTCCAAATTGATCAGGTACATTTTGTGTGACACAAATACTAGCAGCTACTAGGAGAAATGGCGTAAGATTCTACACTACAGAAACTGTGGAAAACCATCTTTGAAGGATGACCTGATTCAATTCAGTGTGTCCACGAACACGTGAGGCCATTTTGGCCTTATCAGGATGAGCTAGGTATCTCCTGGGGAGTCATTTTTAAAGGCAGGCAGGTCATCATACCGGAATCTTTGCAACGTGATATTCTTCAACAACTTCATCACTCACACACAGGCATAAATCAGACGGGAATACTCGCAAGAGAGACAGTCGATTGGCCAGGTATGAACAATGACATTGAAATCTTCGTCAAGAAGTGTGAGGCATGTCAAGAGCATATGCCAATTCTGCATAAAGCATCATTGCTTCCACATGAAGTTCCTACCCATCATTGGTCCAAAGTTGCATTCGAACTCTTTCTTGTCCATGGCACTGACCTCATTGTCACCGTCCACTACTTTACCAAGTACCCATTATTCAACAATTGCAGAACATGTCAAGCACTCTAAGTGCTATTGTCAGTTTATTTGGTGTGTCTAGAGAGATAGTCACAGGTAACGGTCCGCAATTTATTGGTAAACCACTTCTGGGTATGTGTGAGAAGTGGAATATCGATCACACTACTTCTTTTCCTCATGTCTCTAGATCTAATGGCCTAGCTGAAAGAATGACTCACACAGTGAAATCCCCAATTCTCAAATGTAGACAGGCTAAGCAAGATCTACACATTGCAATGTTACATCTGAGAGTGACACCTTTAAGTGCAACTACTCCATCACCAGTAGAGCTCATGTTTGGCAGACCAGTGCATACCAATCTACCTACTCTTACCTATTCTACTCTCAGAAACTAGAGATCAAGTTTTAAAACTACAAGAGAAGATGACCAACATGCATGATAAAAATGCAGGTGGAGAATTGCCAAGTTTACAGTTGGGACAAGAAGGTCACACCCGGGATCCCACAGAAGGTACATAGCAACCAGCTGAGGTGACAAGGATTTTTTAAAACCAAAGTGCTACAAAGTCATTCCACACAAAGGTGCAACAGCGAGGTGTACCCAAGGATAAATCAGATCCATTCCAGCTCCTCAACCACCGTACAGTCCTATTGCATCGAGGACAAGACCCCAAATGCAACCAGGAACAACATCTAAGAATGACAACCCCACTGTGAGCAATTAAATAAACTGCCAGCCAAGGTTACCAGTACAAAATCTTTTACGCTTTCGAGACTCATCAACTCAACAGTTCTACACACTTATGTAATGGTAATAAACATGAATATGTATTGTAAATAGTTTTAGTTCTTTGGAAGAGGGGAAAGTATCTTTATAAAGAAAGGGGGGTGTTGCAATATGCCTTTAAGGGGTATCAGCATAATACTACTAGAAGGAAAATGTGTCATGTGATCCAATCTTAGTTTCATTTTTGCTTTGAGCAGAGTACACACACACAGCTCTGGTTTCTTCAAGCTTTATACCCATGTTTCCATGTGCCTAACCTCAATAAATGAACCCACAGTATGTTTACCCAATCCCTTCTGAGCGATTGGTGTCTTGTGTCTTGTACAGTAAATAAGCCCAAGGTATTATATCATTGTTATAATATGATAGGGAGGTTTAAACTAATTTGGCAGGGTGGGGTTAGCCCAGCAGATAGAAACAGAATATATGAAAAAGGTGCATAAAGTGAGTGTTAGACAGCACTAGAGATGGGAGAAGGGCTATATTAGATAGGAACAAACTACATGGAATACAAAAACAGGTTTACAATGCATGTATGTAAACTCACAAAGTGTGGTGAATAAGGCTGGTGAGATATAAGCATAAGTAGCCATATGGGAACATGATATAGTTGCAATAATGGAAATGTGGCTTAAAAATGGTGAGGACTGGGCGCTTAATATTCAAGGGTAAAAGGTGTTCAGGAAGTATAGCGAAGGAAAAAGGGGGGTGGGTGAGGTGGCAGTACCGACTAGGGTAGGCATTGTAATGTTGGAAAGAGAGAATGTCCTTCCAAGGGAAAAGACAGAATCCATTTGGTTAGAGCCAAGGAAAAGGGATGATTACGTCACTGGGGATATTCTATAGATTTCCAAATATTCAGAATAGAAGAGCAATGCCGCAGGGAAATCTCAGATATGTACAAGAACTCTAAAGTGGGAGGAACGGGGGACTTTCATTAACCAAATATCTATTAGGATAATGAGGGAGTAAAGGATAAGGAGAGGGGCGGTGGGGGTGAAATTTCTGAAATGCGTTCAGGAGAACTTCCTTGACCAGTATGTTATCCTTCCAACGAGAAAGGAGGCATTGCTGGATCAGGTGCTGGGCAATGAGGTGGGCCAAGTGTCTGTGGGGAAAATTTGGATAACAGTGATCATTGAATCATAAGGTGTAGGTTAGTAACCAAGAAAAAAAAAGAACAATATAAATTAGAGATTTTAAATTGGAAGAGGACTGCATTCAAAAGGATGAGATAAAAAATGGCCAGGGTAAGCTGGAACCAAAGATTCACACGGAAAGCGGTAAGAGAACAATGGGTGATCTTTAAGGAGTAGCTGTGTCGGGAGCAGGATAGTGTATCAACGCCCGGCCAAGCCCAGGACGTGGACAGAGATGGATCCGGGTCTCAGTGCCCCCCCGCTCTCCGCTCCCGGTCTCTCACTCTGGGTCTCAGTGCACCCCAGCTCTCCGCTCCCTGTCTCTCACTCCGGATCTCAGTGTCCCCTTGGCCTCCGCTCTATGTCTCTCACTCCGGGTCTCAGTGTCCCCGTGCTCTCCGCTCCCTGTCTCTCACTCCGGATCTCGTGTCCCCGTGCCCTCGGCTCCCTGTCTCTCACTCCGGGTCTCAGTCTCCCCGTGCACTCCTCTCCCTGTCTCTCACTCCGGGTCTCAGTCTCCCCGTGCTCTCCTCTCCCTGTCTCTCACTCCTGGTCTCAGCGTCCCCGTGTTCTCCGCTCCCTGTCTCTCACTCTGGGTCTCAATGCCCCCGTACTCTCCGCTCTCTGTCTCTCACTCCGGGTCTCAGTGTCCCCATGCTCCACGCTCCCTGTCTCTCACTCCGGGTCTCAGTGTCCCCGTGCTCTCCGCTCCCTGTCTCTCACTCCGGGTCTCAGTGTCCCCGTGCTCTCCTCTCCCTGTCTCTCACTCCGGGTCACAGTGTCCGCGTGCCCTCCGCTCCCTGTCTCTCACTCCGGGTCTCAGTGTCCCCGTGCTCTCCTCTCCCTGTCTCTCACTCCGGGTCCCAGTGTCCCCGTGCTCTCCGCTCCCTGTCTCTCACTCCGGGTCTCAGTGTCCCTGTGCTCTCCGCTCCCTGTCTCTTACTCCGGGTCTCAGTGTCCGCATGCTCTCCGCTCACTGTCTCTCACTCCAGGTCTCAGTGTCCCCTTGCTCTCCTCTCCCTGTCTCTCACTCCGGGTCGCAGTGTCCCCGTGCTCTCCGCTCCCTGTCTCTCACTCCGTGTCTCAGTGTCCCCGTGCTCTCCGCTCCCTGTCTCTCACTCCGGGTCTCAGTGTCCACGTGCTCTCCGCTCCCTGTCTCTCACTCCGGGTCTCAGTGTCCCCGTGCTCTCCGCTCCCTGTCTCTCACTCCGGGTTGCAGTGTCCCCGTGCTCTCCACTCCCTGTCTCTCACTCCGGGTCTCAGTGTCCCCGTGCTCTCCACTCCCTGTCTCTCACTCCGGGTCTCAGTGTCCCCGTGCTCTCCGCTCCCTGTCTCTCACTCCGAGTCTCAGTGTCCCCGTGCTCTCCTCTCCATGTCTCTCACTCCAGGTCTCAGTGTCCCCGTGCTCTTCTCTCCCTGTCTCTCACTCCGGGTCTCAGTGTCCCTGTGCTCTCCGCTCCCTGTCTCTCACTCCAGGTCTCAGTGTCCCCTTGCTCTCCTCTCCCTGTCTCTCACTCCGGGTCGCAGTGTCCCCGTGCTCTCCTCTCCCTGTCTATCACTCCGGGTCTGAGTGTCACCGTGCTCTCCGCTCCCTGTCTCTCACTCCGAGTCTCAGTGTCCCCGCACCCTGTCTCTCACTCCGGGTCTCAGTGTCCCCGTGCTCTCCTCTCCCTGTCTCTCACTCCGGGTCTGTGTCCCTGTGCTCTCCGCTTACTGTCTCTCACTCCGGGTCTCAGTGTCCCCATGCTCTCCTCTCCCTGTCTCTCACTCCGGGTCTCAGTGTCCCCATGCACTCCTCTCCCTGTCTCTCACTCCGGGTCTCAGTGTCCCCATGCTCTCCTCTCCCTGTCTCTCACTCCGGGTCTCAGTGTCCCGGTGGTCTCCGCTCCCTGTCTCTCACTCCGGGTCTCGATGCCCCCGTGCTCTCCGCTCCCTGTCTCTCACTCCGGGTCTCAGTGTCCCCGTGCTCTCCTCTCCCTGTCTCTCACTCCGGGTCTGTGTCCCCGTGCTCTCCGCTTCCTGTCTCTCACTCCGGATCTCAGTGTCCCCATGCTCTCCTCTCCCTGTCAATCACTCCGGGTCTCAGTGTCCCCGTGCTCTCCGCTCCCTGTCTCTCACTCCGGGTCTCAGTGTCCACGTGCTCTCCGCTCCCTGTCTCTCACTCCGGGTCTCAGGGTCCCCGTGCTTTCCGCTCCCTGTCTCTCACTCCGGGTCTCAGTGTCCCCGTTCTCTCCGCTCCCTGACTCTCACTCCGGGTCTCAGTGTCCCCGTGCTCTCCGCTTCCTGTCTCTCACTCCGGGTCTCAGTGTCCCCGTGCTCTCCTCTCCCTGTCAATCACTCCGGGTCTCAGTGTCCCGGTGCTCTCCTCTCCCTGTCTCTCACTCCGGGTCTCAGTTTCCCCGTGCTCTCCTCTCCCTGTCTATCACTCCGGGTCTCAGTGTCTCCGTGCTCGCCTCTCCCTGTCTCTCACTCCGGGTCCCAGTGTCTCCGTGCTCTCCTCTCAATGTCTCTCACTCCGGGTCTCAGTGTCCCCGTGCTCTCCTCTCCCTGTCTCTAACTCCGGGTCTCAGTGTCTCCGTGCTCCCCGCTCCCTGTCTCTCACTCCGGGTCTCAGTCTCCCCGTGCTCTCCGCTACCTGTCTCTCACTCCGGGTCTCAGTCTCCCCGTGCTCTCCTCTCCCTGTCTCTCACTCCGGGTCTCAGTGTCCTCGTGCTCTCCGCTCCCTGTCACTCACTCTGGGTCTCGATGCCCCCGTGCTCTCCGCTCTCTGTCTCTCACTCCGGGTCTCAGTGTCCCCGTGCTCTCCGCTCCCTGTCTCTCACTCCGAGTCTCAGTGTCCCCGCACCCTGTCTCTCACTCCGGGTCTCAGTGTCCCCGTGCTCTCCTCTCCCTGTCTCTCACTCCGGGTCTGTGTCCCCGTGCTCTCCGCTCCCTGTCTCTCACTCCGGGTCTCAGTGTCCCCATGCTCTCCTCTCCCTGTCTCTCACTCCGGGTCTCAGTGTCCCCATGCTCTCCTCTCCTAGTCTCTCACTCTGGGTCTCGATGCCCCCGTGCTCTCCGCTCCCTGTCTCTCACTCCGGGTCTTAGGGTCCCCGTGCTTTCCGCTCCCTGTCTCTCACTCCGGGTCTCAGTGTCCCCGTGCTCTCCGCTCCCTGACTCTCACTCCGGGTCTCAGTGTCCCCGTGCTCTCCGCTTCCTGTCTCTCACTCCGGGTCTCAGTGTCCCCGTGCTCTCCTCTCCCTGTCTCTCACTCCGGGTCTCAGTGTCCCCGTGCTCTCCTCTCCCTGTCTCTCACTCCAGGTCTCAGTTTCCCCGTGCTCTCCTCTCCCTGTCTATCACTCCGGGTCTCAGTGTCTCCGTGCTCGCCTCTCCCTGTCTCTCACTCCAGGTCCCAGTGTCTCCGTGCTCTCCTCTCAATGTCTCTCACTCCGGGTCTCAGTGTCCCCGTGCTCTCCTCTCCATGTCTCTAACTCCGGGTCTCAGTGTCCCCGTGCTCCCCGCTCCCTGTCTCTCACTCCGGGTCTCAGTCTCCCCGTGCTCTCCTCTCCCTGTCTCTCACTCCGGGTCTCAGTCTCCCCGTGCTCTCCTCTCCCTGTCTCTCACTCCGGGTCTCAGTGTCCCTGTGCTCTCCTCTCCCTGTCTCTCACTCCGGGTCTCAATGTCCCCGTGCTCTCCTCTCCCTGTCTCTCACTCCGGGTCTCAGTGTCCGCGTGCTCTCCTCTCCCTGTCTCTCACTCCGGGTCTCAATGTCCCCGTGCTCTCCTCTCCCTGTCTCTCACTCCGGGTCTCAATGTCCCCGTGCTCTCCTCTCCCTGTCTCTCACTCCGGGTCTCAGTGTCCGCGTGCTCTCTGCTCCCTGTCAATCACTCCGGGTGTCACTCCGCCTCCGCCTGTGCCGCGCGCTTGCTCCGGGTTCCCTCCCCCCTCCTGCAGGCGCGGCTGCTCCTGCTGCATCCACAGACATGGCTGAGGCCAAGCTCTTCAAAGCCGAGTACGCCAAGAGCGGCCGGGCCTCCTGCAAGAAATGCGGCGAAAGCATCGCCAAGGAGTGCCTGCGGCTGGCGATCATGGTGCAGGTAAATGGGGGCGGTGAGGTTTGTGTGTGTCGGGCCCGCTCACTGCACCCGGTCCCCGGGCCCGCTCACTGCTCCCGGGCCCGCTCACTGCCGCCCGGCCCCGCTCACTGCCCCCGGCTCCCGGTCCCCGGGCCCGCTCACTGCCCCCGGTCCCCGGGCCCGCTCACTGCCCCCGGTCCCCGGGCCCGCTCACTGCTCCCGGGCCCGCTCACTGCCGCCCGGCCCCGCTCACTGCCGCCCGGCCCCGCTCACTGCCCCCGGCTCCCGGTCCCCGGGCCCGCTCACTGCTCCCGGGCCCGCTCACTGCCGCCCGGCCCCGCTCACTGCCCCCGGCTCCCGGTCCCCGGGCCCGCTCACTGCCCCCGGTCCCCGGGCCCGCTCACTGCTCCCGGGCCCGCTCACTGCCGCCCGGCCCCGCTCACTGCCCCCGGCTCCCGGTCCCCGGGCCCGCTCACTGCTCCCGGCTCCCGGGCCCGCTCACTGCTCCCGGGCCCGCTCACTGCCGCCCGGCCCCGCTCACTGCCCCCGGCTCCCGGTCCCCGGGCCCGCTCACTGCTCCCGGGCCCGCTCACTGCCGCCCGGCCCCGCACACTGCCCCCGGCTCCCGGTCCCCGGGCCCGCTCACTGCTCCCGGGCCCGCTCACTGCTCCCGGCTCCCGGGCCCGCTCACTGCCCCCGGTCCCCGGGCCCGCTCACTGCCCCCGGCCCCCGGCTCCGCTCACTGCCGCCCGGCCCCCGGCTCCGCTCACTGCCGCCCGGCCCCGCTCACTGCTCCCGGCTCCCGGTCCCCGGGCCCGCTCACTGCCCCCGGCTCCCAGGTCCCGGGCCCGCTCACTGCTCCCGGCTTCCGGTCCCCGGGCCCGCTCACTGCCCCCGGCTCCGCTCACTGCCGCCCGGCCCCGCTCACTGCTCCCGGCTCCCGGTCCCCGGGCCCGCTCACTGCCCCCGGCTCCGCTCACTGCCGCCCGGCCCCGCTCACTGCTCCCGGCTCCCGGTCCCCGGGCCCGCTCACTGTCCCCGGCTCCCAGGTCCCGGGCCCGCTCACTGCCCCCGGCTCCCAGGTCCCGGGCCCGCTCACTGCCGCCCGGCTCCCGCGTCCGCTGACTGTCCCCTGCCCCGCTCTCCGCCCCCGGCCCCTCTCGCTGCCCCCGGCCCCGCTCGCTGTCCCCGGTCCCCGGCCCCGCTCGCTGTCCCCGGTCCCCGGCCCCGCTCGCTGCCCCCGGTCCCCGGCCCCGCTCGCTGCCCCCGGTCCCCGGCCCCGCTCGCTGCCCCCGGTCCCCGGCCCCGCTCGCTGCCCCCGGTCCCCGGCCCCGCTCGCTGCCCCCGGTCCCCGGCCCCGCTCGCTGCCCCCGGTCCCCGGCCCCGCTCGCTCCCCCCGGTCCCCGGCCCCGCTCGCTGCCCCCGGCCCCGCTCTCCGCCCCGGCCTCGCTGGCTGCCCCCGGCCCCGCGCTCCGCCCCCGGCCCCCCTCTCCCGGCAGCCAGCCCTCGTGCTGCAGCGCGCGGCCGTTAGTCTCCCCAGCAACCGTCCCTTTTTCAAATAATAACCGTGCCTTTCTCAGCCGGGATGCGGCGGCTTTATTTACGTTGTCGGTTTGGCGGTTGGGGATGTATTTTGAGGCTGAGCGGGTGGCGGTGTTCGCTTTGCTTTGAGTTTGTGTTGCTGAAGCTCTCCGGGAGGCAGGCCCTCCTCTCACCGCCTCAGGCTGCAACTTCCATTCTGCACCACTGCCCTTACACTCTCAACTCAGCCTGGCTTTCCTCAGCTCAAATCCTCCCCCCGCCCCCCCACTTCCCCCATATAAACTTTAGCACTTATTATTACAATTTGAAATCATTTTTATTTTCTGGAATAATAGGTGGATAATTGGGAGTCGAGTTTCCAAATCGTTGCAAATGGACAGCCAGCCTCCCCACCGCCCAGACCAAACTCCTCACCGCCCAGACCAAACTCCTCACCGCCCAGACCAAACTCCCCACTGCCCAGACCAACCTCCCCACCGCCCAGACCAACCTCCCCACCGCCCAGACCAAACTCCTCACCGCCCAGACCAAACTCCTCACCGCCCAGACCAACCTCCCCACCGCCCAGACCAAACTCCTCACCGCCCAGACCAAACTCCCCACCGCCCAGACCAAACTCCCCACTGCCCAGACCAACCTCCCCACCGCCCAGACCAAACTCCTCACCGCCCAGACCAAACTCCTCACCGCCCAGACCAAACTCCCCACCGCCCAGACCAACCTCCCCACTGCCCAGACCAAACTCCTCTCCGCCCAGACCAAACTCCTCACTGCCCAGACCAAACTCCCCACCGCCCAGACCAAACTCCTCACCGCCCAGACCAAACTCCTCACCGCCCAGACCAACCTCCCCACCGCCCAGACCAAACTCCCCACCGCCCAGACCAAACTCCTCACCGCCCAGACCAAACTCCCCACCGCCCAGACCAACCTCCCCACCGCCCAGACCAAACTCCCCACCGCCCAGACCAAACTCCCCACCGCCCAGACCAACCTCCTCACCGCCCAGACCAACCTCCTCACCGCCCAGACCAACCTCCTCACCGCCCAGACCAACCTCCCCACCGCCCAGACCAAACTCCTCACCGCCCAGACCAACCTCCCCAGTGCCCAGACCAAACTCCCCAGTGCCCAGACCAAACTCCCCAGTGCCCAGACCAAACTCCCCAGTGCCCAGACGAACCTCCTCACCGCCCAGACCAACCTCCCCACCGCCCAGACCAAACTCCTCACCGCCCAGACCAACCTCCCCAGTGCCCAGACCAAACTCCCCAGTGCCCAGACCAAACTCCCCAGTGCCCAGACCAAACTCCCCAGTGCCCAGACGAACCTCCTCACCGCCCAGACCAACCTCCCCACCGCCCAGACCAAACTCCTCACCGCCCAGACCAACCTACCCACTGCCCAGACCAACCTCCGCACCCCCCGGACCAAACTCCTCACTGCCCGGACCAACCTCCCCACCGCCCGGACCAAACTCCTCACCGCCCGGACCAAACCCCTCACCGCCCGGACCAACCTACCCACCGCCCAGACCAACCTCCGCACCCCCCGGACCAAACTCCTCACCGCCCGGACCAACCTCCTCACCGCCCGGACCAAACCCCTCACCGCCCAGACCAAACCCCTCACCGCCCAGACCAAACTCCCCACCGCCCGGACCAACCTCCCCACCGCCCGGACCAACCTCCCCACCGCCCGGACCAAACTCCTCACCGCCCGGACCAACCTGCCCACCGCCCGGACCAACCTGCCCACCGCCCAGACCAAACTCCTCACCGCCCGGACCAAACTCCCCACCGCCCGGACCAAACTCCTCACCGCCCGGACCAAACTCCTCACCGCCCGGACCAACCTCCCCACCGCCCGGACCAACCTCCCCACGGCCCGGACCAACCTCCCCGCTGCCCGGACCAAACTCCCCACTGCCCGGACCAAACTCCCCACTGCCCAGACCAAACTCCCCACTGTCCAGACCAAACTCCTCACTGCCCAGACCAAACTCCTCACTGCTCAGACCAAACTCCTCACTGCCCAGACCAACCTCCCCACTGCCCGGACCAACCTCCCCACTGCCCGGACCAACCTCCCCACTGCCCAGACCAAACTCCCCACTGCCCAGACGAACCTCCCCACTGCCCGGCCCAAACTCCCCGCTGCCCGGACCAACCTCCCCGCTGCCCGGACCAACCTCCCCGCTGCCCGGACCAACCTCCCCGCTGCCCAGACCAAACTCCCCACTGCCCGGACCAAACTCCCCGCTGCCCGGACCGAACTCCCCACTGCCCAGACCAAACTCCCCACTGCTAGGGGCTTCACATGACTAGACCCTGCATTCTCTCTGTAGGATTCCTCCATTTTATCCACCCCTCTACTTCTCTGTTGTCTGTTCTTTTTGTTTTGCGCCAGTTATCATGTTGTACATTGAAATGTAGAGTCGGATTCTGAGGAGAGTGTCATTGTGGAAATGTTTGTTTAACAAATGGAAGGTGGAACGTGCAGTTGTGATCCAAGGGCAAAATACTACGGATGCTGGAAATCTGAAATAAAGTGGGAGGGGATCCTCGGTTGAAGAAGAGGGAAGATATCTTGAAAGCACTGCTATGAACGGTTGCATCATCGGAACAGATGCGACAGATATGGTGATACTGGGAGAATGGAACAGAGTCCTTATAGAAAGCAGGATGTGAGGAAGTGTAGTCAAGGTAGCTGTGGTAGTGGTGGGCTTGTAATAACTATTAGCAGACAACCTATCCCAGAAATGGAGAAGGAAAGGGAAGTGCTTGGAAGCAAAGTTGATGAAGTTTTCTAATTCAGACCGAGAGCAGGAAACTGCAACTATACCGACATCAATGTACTAGAAAAAGTGTTGAGGGTTGGGGGGAAGTCCCGAGAAGGACTGAAACAAGAAAAGTTCCACATATCCTACAAAAAGACCTGTTTAGTGAGGACCCAAGTAGGTTCTCCTAGCAGCACCTTTTATTTACAAAGTGATCCATTTTGGTAGGAAGAATGAGGAGAGGCAATTTAAACTAAAAGGTACAATTGTAAATGGGGTGCAGAAATGGAGAGACCTGGGGGTATAAGTGTGCAAACATTCAAAGGTGTTAGGATAGGTTGAGAAAGTGGTTAAAAAAAAATCATACGACATCCTGGGCTTTATAAATGGAGGCATAGAGTATAGAAGCAAATAAGTTACATTGAAATAAAAACAGAAAATGCTGTAAAAACTCAGCAGGTCCAGCAGCATCTGGAGAGAGAAACAGAGTTAATGTTTGGAGTCTGTATGACTCTTCTTCAGAACTTTATGATGTACCTTTATAAAAAAACTGGTTCAGCCTCAACTGGAATATTGTGTCCAGTTCTGTGTGCTGCACTTTCAAAAGGATGTGAAATCTTTAGAGGGAGTGCAGAAAAGATTCAAGAGAATAGTTCCAGGGATGGAGGACTTCAGCCCAAGGGTAGATTGGAGAAGCTGGGATTATTCTCCGCAGAGAAGAGAGGGTTGAGAAGAGATTTAATAGAGCTCTTCAAAATCATGAGGTGTCTGGGCAGAGTAGATGGGGAAAAATGTTCTCATTGGCAGAAGGATCGAGAACCAGAGGACACAGATACAAAGTGAAAAGAATCAATGGCAACATGATGCAGTGAGTGGTTAGGATCAGGAATACGTGGTGGAGGCAGCTTCAGTTGTGGCTTTCAAAAGGGAATTAGATAAACACCTGAAGGCTGAACACTGGGAGTGTTCTGGGGAAAAGGCGGGGGTGGAGGACTGGCTGAGTTGCTCATGCAGAGAGCTGGCACGGACTCAGTGGGCCAATGAACTCTTTCCGTGCTGTAACCATTTAATGTTGCCGTGAAGGACGGCATCGTAGTGACATGGATTAAACATGCACTCAGTTTGGGTAGTTTTCTGCTTATTGAGATGAGCAGTGCCGGGCCTGTGGAGTGGACAGCCTTGCATTTTTTAGGCCCACGGTCCCAGTCAAGATCGCACGCCTCTTGAGAGATAAAACAGCCTTGCTCTGTCGTTTTACGGTGTAGAGTTGTCTCCGTTAACAGCACAAGCTGTGTAGACTCCAAGTCACAAGGTGTTAAGCTGCCGGTGGCATAAGCGCTTATGTAGAATTTATAGCGCAGAAACTGGCTGTTCAGCTCACCTGCTCCGTGCCATGCTCCTCATAAGCCTTCTGTCATCCCTCCTCAACTAACAAATCTGTCTGGTTCTTTCTGTCTCTTGTGTTTATCTAGCTTCCCCTTGAATAATATGTGCCCCATTCCCCTCCACTACTCCCTGTGGTAGCAAGTTCCCCATTCTAAACACACGGAGGATAGAAGTTTCTTCCTGGATTTCCTATCGGATTTATTAGTTTCTGTCTTACGTTTATGACCTTTAGTTTAGGAATCCCCCACAAACTCTCTCTCTCTCTACCCTATCAAACCCTTTCATAATCTGTCAGGCCATCCTTCAGCCTGCACTATTTTGATGCTGCTTGGCAAGTTTGACTTCATAAACCATGAGAAGAATGGTACATTGAGGATTACGGTGAATAAATTGTTCTTGGGTTTCTTTTTATTCGTTCATGGGATGTAGGCGTTGCTGGCTAGGTCAGCATTTATAGCCCATCCCTAATTGCCCTTGTTCAGAGGGCTTTTTTTGTAAAGAGTCAGCCACATTGCTGTGGGTCTGGAGTCACATGTAGGCCAGACCAGGTAAGGGCAGCAGATTTCCTTCCCTAAAAGGACATTTGTGAAACAGATGGGTTTTTACAACAATTGGCAATAGTTTTGCAGCCATCATTAGACTTAAAATTCCAGATTTTTATTGAATTCAAACTTCACCATCTGCCATGGTGGGATTTGAATCCAGGTCTCCTGAGCGTTACCCTGGGTCTCTGGAACAGTGATGACGATCACTCTGAACAAGGAAGGCTATTCAGCCCATCTTTTTCAACAACAAAAACAGAAAATACAGGTCTAACAGCATCTGTGGAGAGAAAGACAGAGTTAACGTTTCGAGTCCGTATGACTCTTCTTCAGTCTTTTATGTTTTTGTTTCAGATTTCCAGCATCCGCAATATTTTCCTTTCAGCCCATCTTTTTGTTTATTTATGCAGAAACACTCTATAGTCCGCTCGTCCTCCCACTGCGACGTCCAGCTGTTTCTGAAATGGTTTGAGTTTTTATTAACCTTAACTGCTCTCTCTGGGAATTCATTCCCATGTGTTGCTCACTCTCCTTGTGAGGGAGAACATCTTTTCACCTGCTTGGGCCCCGATGGGCAGGGTTGGGGGGAGATTCCTCCTTTTGTACCCAATGTAGTACAGACTTAACCCTTATGGAAAGAGGGTCTGGCATTTATATGGCACCATAAAAGACTGTTTTCACCGATGGTGAGATTTCTACTGAGGGGACATAGATACAGGACACAAAATTGGAGAATATCTTTTTCACAGAATCTTTACAGTGCAGAAGGAGGCCATTCGACCCATCAAGTCTTCTCTGGATCTCTGAAAGAACATCCTATCTAGTTCCAATCCCCTGCCTTATCCCTGTAACCCTGCACATTCTTTCTTTCCGGGTATAAATTCAATTCCCTTTTGAATACCTCCATCGAACCTGCCTCCGCCACCCTTTCAGGAAGTTCAATCTGGACTCCAACCCACCCTCTGGGTGATAAGTTTTTTTTATTCCATTGAGGTTTGTGAGGCTGCAGAATTGGTGACTGGAGCAGAGACCAAGACCACGTTTGTTTGACATTAGATACGTGATTGGGCTGAAAAGTCAGTATCCATAATCCCTCAAAAAAAAAATCTCGGAGCAAGGAATTGTTTGTAGTTTTGTTCCTATCGCAGCCATTTTGGACGAAGAAGCAAGGCCGAATATTGATTGAACAAGCTCTTTGTTCTGGATGTAACAGGATCGTGAGATGTACAATTCAAGCAACAGAGCCTGTTTTAATATTTCATGTCTTGACCTAGATTATATGCTTGAGCACCAGAGTGCCTTTGAGGCGAGCATGTCATCACTTGGACTGAACTAGGCCACTGAGTGAACGATCAGATTACATTCCACCCTACGGAACACAGTCGACTTATCCAAGCATTTGTTTCCCTTCACACACCTAAGGCAAAGGAAAAGACTTCCCATTTAAACTTCTTCACCTGCTTGAGATCGAGGCTCAGCGGTAGCTGTATGGCTTCTGAATCAGAAGGCTGTGGGTTAAAATCTCGCTCCAGATACTGGAGCACATAATCCAACCTGACACTTCCAATGCAATACTGAGGGAGTGTTGCACTGTTGGGAGGTGCTGTCTTTTGGATGAGATGTTAAACCTAGGCCCCCGTCCACCCCCTCCGGTGGATGCAAAAGATCCTGCAGGTCCAATTTGAAACGAGGAGTTTTTGCCCTTTCCTGGTCAATATTTATCTGTCAGTCAACAATACTCATGAAGCTCAACATCATCCAGGACAAAGCAGCCCACCTGATTGGCACCCCTTCCTCAAACATTCACTCCTCCACCACTGATGCTTAGTAGCAGCAGTGTGTACCATCTACAGGATGCACTGCAGAAACTCACCAAGGCTCCTTAGACAGCACCTTCCAAACCCACAACCGCTACTATCTAGAAGGACAAGGACAGCAGATAGATGGGAATACTACCACCTGGAAGTGCCCCCCCCTCCAAGTCACTCACCATCCTGACTTGGAAATATATCGCCGTTCCTTCACTGTCACTGGGTCAAAATCCTGGAACTTTCTCCCTAACAGCACTGTGGGTGTACATATGCCACATGGACTGCTGCAGTTCAAGAAGGCAGCTCACCACCACCAGGGCAGTTAGGGATGGGCAATAAATGCTGGCCTTGCCAGCGACACCCACATCCCATCAATGAAAGCATTATCTGGTCATTATCACTTACCGTGTAAGTGGGTTTGCTGTGTGCAAATTGGCTGCTGCGTTTGCTACATTACAACAGTGACAACATTTCAGGGTCTGTAAAGTTCTTTGGGACATCTTGACATCATTGAAGGTAGCTGTTTTCTTTCTTTCCTTCCCTCCTTCCTCCTTTTTCGATGCTCCAGACTATCTAGCCAATCGATCAATGTTGAAGTTGCCCCAGTGTGACACTTGTGTGAATTGTGTTCCCTTGCAGTCGCCGATGTTTGACGGGAAGGTGCCCCACTGGCACCACTATGCCTGTTTTTGGAAGCGAGCACGGGTTGTGTCGCCCGCGGACGTAGATGGGTTGTCAGACCTTCGGTGGGACGACCAAGAGAAGATTAAAAAGGCCATTGAAACTGGAGGAGCAGGAGGAGGTACTACACATTATTACTTTTATATTTCTACTGGCACACTCCCAGAAACTGCTCCCTCAACCTCTCTCTACTCCCTTCCCCCTTGCTCCACTTTCACTTACCTCAGGTTTGACTCTCCATCTTATTCTACCTCTCATATCTCTTCCCCTTAGGGTTTTTATTTGGCTTTCAAAATTCAGCTTTTAAAAAATATCAGGTTAGAATGAGGAAAGAGACTGTCCTTCTCCCCAGATATCTCTTTCCCTTCCCCTGCTTTTTCTGCCCTCACCCTGGTATTTACAACCTACTCCAGGCAGCTTGATGAATAATAAAGCATTTTAAATAGAATTGTTTTGTTATTTTTTAATTGTGTTGTTAAAGTTACTTTTCATGTAAATCAAAAAATTCAAGATGGTGGATCATTCTAAATTAGTGGCTTTAAAACAAATGAAACAATTTGCCCTGTTTTCAGAGCTGTTTTCCTTGTTATTCACTGTTTTAAAAAGTTGAGTGTAAAAGTAGTTTCGATTGGTTAGGTGATTGGCAACTTGATGGTTAAGTCTTATTATTGCCTTAAAGACCATTGACATCTAAGGTTTGCTACTCCGGATGCGTCGGATACAGGACATCTGATTATATAGAGGTGCTTAACATACTCATTCAAAACGGAATAAAACTAAGCTTCTTGCCATGTTTCAATTATACAATCTTGGCTTTGCTTTTCCAAAGTAAATATCCTGAGTTTTTGTTTAAATGCAGTGGAATCCCGACCCTCTACCATTCCAGCTCACCATCCAAATTTTTACAGGACAGTGTCTTGGACAAAAAGCCATCTCAACGTCCAGACTCGCAATGTCAATCCCTCCTGTCTCGCGTAAATCTTCCTCGAGGCATGAGGCAGATGGGAGCGTATTTGCCATTTTACGTTGTGATTGTCCTTCTCCCTGCCTATTCCCACCCAGAGCTGTGCCTGTGAGACATGGAGACCTGGCATTGTAGTTTTATCTACGATTACATTTCCTGACTTGCTGGTTCATCCTATTTGAGTTTTGTTGTCCTGGAGTTTCAGGAATGTCTATTCTCAGCCTTATTGGTGGATTAATCCTAAATTAAAACACTGAGATTTATTGGCCTCAGCAGCTTGAGATATCCACAAATTTAGGAAAGCGCAAACAAACTTCATTTATGTCCATACCACCTAATCACAGAATGATACAGCACCAAAAGGAGGCCATTTGGCCCATCAGGTCTGAGATATCCTATTAATCCCACTCTCCTTTTTCACTACATCCCTAATGTTTTCTTCTTCAAGTATTTATCCACTTCCATTTTGAAAGTTGTTACTGAGCCTATTTCCATCGCCTTTCAGGCAGGCCCATCTGAGGTTCTCTTCCCAATTACCTGGAAACTGTGTCCTCTGCTTACCAACTCTTCTGCCAGTGGAAACAGTTGCTCCTTATTTACTCTTACCAGAGCCCTTTTATAATTTAGAAACACCTCTATCGAATCTCCCCTTAATTTTCTTTAACAGACAAACTTGTATTCACTGCCCTAAAGAGAACAATTCCAGCTTCACCAGTCTCTTCAGCAGATAAGAAGTTTGGATGCACAAGGCATAAATTATAGCTGTACTATGATATTCATGAGGCCAAATCATGGACGCACTCTTATCCACCCTACTGAATATGTAGTATTGTGGTTCCATTCTGCTTTGCTGGTAAAACATGTTCCTTTTTCAAACACACAGGAAAAGGTGGTGAGCAGGGAGAGGCAAAAGGGGAGAAGACCCTGAATGACTTTGTAGTGGAATACGCCAAGTCAAACAGGAGCGTGTGTAAAGGCTGCAGTAAAAAAATAGAAAAGGTGAGTGGATGTTGAACAGTCACTTCTAACGTTGAGGGGTTAGAATAATCCAGCCTGGGAATCGGGGCCTAGTTAGAATAGCCCAGCCCAGCCTGGGAGTCGGGGCCTTGTTGGAGTAGCCCAGCCCGGCCTGGGAGTCGGGGCCTGGTTAGAGTAGCCCAGCCCAGCCTGGGAGTCGGGGCCTGGTTAGAGTAGCCCAGCCCGGCCTGGGAGTCGGGGCCTGGTTAGAGTAGCCCAGCCCGGCCTGGGAGTCGGGGCCTGGTTAGAGTAGCCCAGCCCGGCCTGGGACCCGGGGCTGGGTTAGAGTAGCCCAGCCCGGCCTGGGAGCCGGGGCCTGGTTAGAGTAGCCCAGCCCAGCCTGGTTAGAGTAGCCCAGCCCGGCCTGGGAGCCGGGGCCTGGTTAGAGTAGCCCAGCCCGGCCTGGGAGCCGGGGCCTGGTTAGAGTAGCCCAGCCCGGCCTGGGAGCCGGGGCCTGGTTAGAGTAGCCCAGCCCGGCCTGGGAGCCGGGGCCTGGTTAGAGTAGCCCAGCCCGGCCTGGGAGCCGGCGCCTGGTTAGAGTAGCCCAGCCCGGCCGGGGAGCCGGGGCCTGGTTAGAGTAGCCCAGCCCGGCCGGGGAGCCGGGGCCTGGTTAGAGTAGCCCAGCCCGGCCGGGGAGCCGGGGCCTGGTTAGAGTAGCCCAGCCCGGCCAGGGAGCCGGGGCCTGGCTACAATAACACCGTGTTGGAGTTGGGGGCTAGTTAGATGTGAAGATCAATGTTTTTTTTAAAATATTTTTGGAAATATGGTGGTATTCTGTAAAGAAGGCTGTGTGTGTGTCCATGATTAAACTGGAGTAATTCAGTAAAGGCAACTTGTCTGTGGGAACTGAGGGATGAAAGGTAAAGTTGTTAGATTCATGCATTTGTAATGAGAGGCTGGTGATGTTGGATTTACATGTAAATAGGTTGGGTAGAATTTGCATTATGAAATAAGTAGGGACTTGACTTTTTAGCTATTGAATTTCAATGGGGAGTTTAGAAGTGACAAGAAACTTTGACAACTTACAAAGGTTTCATAAGTAAACAAGGGAAGGTTATTAAATTTTATTTGCCCTGAAAGTGGAGGCAATAGGAAAGCATGAAAAAAGTTTTATATTTTGGAAAAGTTGAGTTCAAAGAGGTGCTTAGAACAATGGAATCTCAGATGAAAGGGGAAAAGGATATTTAAGGAAAGATGTTGAGCTGAGTTGGGTGGCAGTGTGGGGGAGATGTCCTGAGACCAGATCTGTGCTGGGAGAAGGTGTGAAAGTTATGAATTTGAAGCAGCCATCGAGTTTTCAAGCCGGAGAACTCCTTGTTTTCAGAAAGCAGCCTGTTTCTGAACCTTTCTTTTGGATTTCCACAGCAGAGTGGAAGAGGGTGAGAAGTCGTGTGCTATACCTTTACTAAAGTGACAGCAGTTTTTGCCTTGTGTTGTGACGCGGCAGATGATGTGTGCCAGGCGGGCCCAAATCCATGAGGTTCCGCGGTCACAACAGTTTTTGCAATTTGTATTTATTACGAGAAGATTGAGCACTGAAATCAGAAGAAATGAGTCCACTAAGACCTTTAGAATTTTCTTTTGTTAATAAATATTTTAATTTAAAACTTTAAAAGATGTCAAACACATACATAAAATTCCAGTTACTTCATACTATAGTAAATACTAAAATTCCTGCCTAACCTGACTCCCAAATACACCCCCTCGTAAGGCAACAGTCCCAAATAGATTTTAAAGTTAGAAAAAACCAGACCAGTACAATTATCACCTTTAAGGCTGGATGCAGCAAAACTCATACAGACATGGCTGGTGCGGTTTCTGAGGATGTTTCACCAGCTTCTGCTATGCAGCATCTCTCTCAACATAGCCTTTCATCCCACTTACATAAGTTTTCTCTCTTTAATCTGTAAATTCTATTGTCCTATTTGTCTTTGAAAATGTACTTTCCCATAATATAAAACTTTTCACGAAGCGACTATTGTCAGTAACCCTTGGGAAAAATAAACACATTGCTTGGCCTAGCTTCTTTGGCTAGGTGTAAAATCCTGAAACTCTTTGAAATTCAAACTGCCCTGACTTATCTCAAAACCTTACATTCTAATACTTCAAACATGTTTACGTATTTAGCATTTCAAACCTAGTTTCTTTTGATGAGTCAAAGTCTCCAGACCAGCTGTCTCCAATTCAATCAAATCCACACCCCGCCACACACACACACACACACAAACTATCCAACCCCCACTATTAACTTATTTTACAATAAATCACAATAATATTATGAAAATTATTATACTTTTGTAACATTTGGGTAATATTACTGGATTTTTATGGTTAAAAATCTATAAGGGAGCTGTTGCCAAGTAGTTTACTTGGGTGTCTTGACCAGGGTGGGTTTTTTGGGGGGATGTTTTGTAGCTTTAATCTTGGGTGCTTACGGTTTTTTTTCCTTCTTGTTAATAAATCTTTTAATTTTAATATCCTAAAAGTGTTACTGGGATTCTATGCTTCTGGGATCAGTAGTTCTTTCCCTCGTTTTCAAAATACAAAAAAAAGGTTATGATCAGTAAGACAGGTTTCCCTCTGGGATATGGGTTGCTCAGCAAATTACATCAGCTGTGGTCGTAACATTAGAAAACACAGTCTGGAAGTTGCGGCCTAGTTAGGATAGCACAGTCTGGGAGTTGTGGCTTAGTTAAATAACGTCTGGGAGTTGGGATCTGATTAGAGTAACACAGTCTGGGAGTTGGGGTCTGATTAGAGTAACACAGACTGGGAGTTGGGGTCTGATTAGAGTAACACAGTCTGGGAGTTGAGACCTAATTAGAGTAACACAGTCTGGGAGTTGGGGCCTAATTAGAGTAACACAGCCTGGGAGTTGGGGCCTAATTAGAGTTACACAGTCCGGGAGTTGGGGCCTAATTAGAGTAACACAGTCCGGGAGTTGGGGCCTAATTAGAGTAACACAGTCCGGGAGTTGGGGCCTAATTAGAGTAAGACAGTCCGGGAGTTGGGGCCTAATTAGAGTAACACAGTCTGGGAGTTGGGGCCTAATTAGAGTAACACAGTCCGGGAGTTGGGGCCTAATTCTAAAACAACTTACATTAAAGGGGCAAAATAAATGTAATAAAACCTCCCTTGATGCTTCGCAGCAGCATTATAAAACAAAACGTAGAATAGCACACTGCAGGAGTTCAGTTCTAGTTAGAAGTACACAGTCCGAGGGTTGGCACCTCATTTGTATTATGCATTTTTTTTTAAATCGCATTGGTAATACAGGAGGAAGATAATCTCACTTTCATGTAGGTGTCAGTGGGTAGTGCTGTTGTTTCTGAGTTTGTGTATTTGAGTCCCACTCCAGAGAGTTGAGCCCATAAACCACTGAGGGAGTGCTGCACCGTCAGAGGTGTTATTTTCTGGCTGAGGTGTTATACTGAGGCTTTCCTGAGTAGGAGGAGGGTTGATACCACAATGGTTGTCTTCTCTGCCCCAGCGTCCTCCACCTCCACTCCACCCAGCCCCTCTTCCCCCAGTATCCCTCCTGGAAGGAGGCTGTGTGGAAGTCTGGTAAGGGCAGAATTGAGTCAATTTCCTTCAGAGTGTCTCCCCACGGTGTGAGGCTCAATACTACACATGGCAACGCATATTGTGGGCGTGTTGAGAAGCCTCTGATGAAAGGGCTAATGGTTTGCTGCTAGATGTTTAGGCATTGGTTTGATATAAATTATATGACAGGCGAATTTGTTATCATTTTCTTGTATTCATTCTTGGGATGTGGGCTTCTCTGGCTGAGCCAGCATTTATTGCCCACTCCCATCTGCTCTTTGGAAGGTGGTGGTGAGCTGCCGCCTTGAACCGCTGCAGCCCATGTGGTGTAGGTACACCCACAGTGCTGTTAGGGAGGAAGTTCCAGGATTTTGACCCAGCAACAGTGAAGGAATGGCGATATATTTCCAAGTCAGGGTGGTGAGGGGCTTGGAGGGGAACTTCCAGGTTATGGTGTTCCCATGTGTCTGCTGCCCTTGTTCTTCTCGGTGGTAGGTGCCGTGTGAAGATGCTGTCGAAGGATCCTTGGTGAGTCGCTGCAGTGCATCTTTAGATGGTACACACGCTGCTACTGTGTGTTGGTAGTGGAGAGGGTGAATGTCCTAGGTGGTTTAGCAGAGAAATTAGGCTAAGGAACACAGCCATCCTCTACCCCCCTGCCGTTCACTGCTGTATAAAAACACTGTTGCATTTCTGCCACACAGGATACTGTCCGTGTCTCCAAGAAAATGATCAACCCTGAGAAGCCACAGCTGGGGATGATCGACCACTGGTATCACCCTGACTGCTTTGTGGCTAACAAAGCAGAACTTGGCTTTCTGCCCACCTACAGCGCCAGCCAACTGAAGGGCTTCAGTGCCTTGAGTGCAGAAGACAAGGGAGAACTGAAGAAGCAGCTTCCAGCTGTCAAGAGTGAAGGGTATTTATCTATTCATGAAAATTCAAATGCCCGTTAACCTACTGCACTCTGCACTGAAATACTTGATATCACTCCCAGATATTCAATATATGAGCCATCTGAACCCCTCGATTAGATTCCAGTCTGTGCTCACTCCCAGGTATCCATTATTCTATATATAAACCATCTGAACCCCTCGATTAGATTCTCAGCATTCCACCTGACTCTATTCCCTTCCAGTACCTCAAGAAGTCCTCCAATTTCGTTTTTTTAATTAGACCTTTGCAGCCAGACTGCACAAAGAGCAGGAAGCTATTTCTGTATGCTTTTTTGTACAAATGGTTTTCATTGTCACTGTTATAAGTGAAAGCCAGTGAATTTCCATCTTAAACATATTTGAGAGTCTGTCCCAGTGCATTTGCAGATAACCCTTGTGCTGTACAATGGTTTCTAAATAATTAATATAGTACATTATTTGATCCCGATATTCCATGTAACCTGTATTGAGTATCACAGGTACAACAGCTACAACCTGCATTTATGTAGCACTTTAACATAATGAAATATCCCAGGGTGCTTCACAGGAGCAATTATCAAACAATATTTGAGAGACATTAGGTCAGGTGACCAAAAGCTTGGGTCAAAGAGGTGGGGATTTAAGGAGTGTCTTAAAGGAGGAATGAGAGTTTGAGCAACATGAGCAGTGGTTAGACCATACGGTTCCTCAAGCCTGCAAAGGCTTAAAGACGTTGAGAGGCAGAGGAGTTTAGGGAGGAAATTCCAGAGCTTAGAATCTAGACAGCCGAAGCCATGGCAACCAATGATTGAAGTTAGGCATACTCAAGGGACCAGAATTGGAGGAGCTCAGATATCCCAGAGAATCGTGGGGCTGGAGGAGATTACAAAGAGGAGTTTACTTTTCTCTCTTGTGTCACCATTAGGGCTGTCCCATTGGTTGCCATTCCAGAGGACTGGCCATGTGGCTTCAGTGGGCACACGTATGGGCCTTTCAGATTGGTGAATGATTGTCCTGCCTCCTCTTCTGACTGGCCAGTCACCACTGTCAATCATTCCTCAGTTCCACCCAATGATTGACCAGTCGGAAGTAACACTGGTCACTGACCAAGAGGAAACGTATCATGAGCCGAATGTAAAATGAAAAGGTGCACAGTTGATGTCTCTCGGTCTGCCAACTGTGTGGAATTGCTGGTTGCTTATCATTTTAGTTTGAATGCCCAAGGATAGGTGAGCTTTCTTGGGTATAATTAGAAAACCCTGTCTGTATTGTATATTTTTTCTTCATTCTTTCATGGAATGTGGGTGTCACTGGCAAGGCCAGCACTTGTTGCCTATCTGTAATTGCCCTTGAACTGAGTGGTTTGCTAGGCCATTTCAGAGAAGTTAAGTCAGCCACATTGTTGTGGGTCTGGAGTCACATGTCAGCCAGACCAGGTAAGGATGGCAGATTTCCTTCGCTAAAGGACATTAGTGAATCAGATGGGTTTTTACAACAATCGACAATGGTTTCATGGTCATCATTACTGACACTAGGCTTTCTGTCCTGATTATTAATTGAATTTAACTTTCACCAGCTGCCTTGATGGGATTTGAACCCTTATCCCCAGAGCATTAGCTTGTGCCTCTGGATTACAGGTCCAATGACATTACCACCATGCCACCGTCTCCCCCAATACTTAATTTTAACACATAATTACAAGTTTTCCTCTCCCAGGGTATCTCTCATGCGTGCGGTATGAAGGCTGGTTTTGCTGTTAGCCTGGCCTGTACCTTTAAGGCCTTTGTTTGCAGCAGGCAAATCCAGATCAGTAAAGCTGTTTCTGAGCTACTGGGCCTGCAACTCGATCATTGGCCTTCTCTCTTTTTATAATTTAATGTTGTGATTTTGCATTTACGTTGGGCTAGGGAGAGGGACTAATGGCTGTGATTCCTCTGACATCGGAACAGGATTAGTTTCTGGGATGAGGAATTGCAATTCCATGGATAGACTAGAGAAGCTGCGGAAAAGGGGGGCACAATCTTAAAATTAGAGCTAGGCCATTCAGGGGTGATGTCAGGAATCATTTCTTCACACAGAGTGCAGTGGAGCTTTCTTCCACAACCACTTGTGAAGGTTAGAGATCAATTGTAAATTTCAAGACAGATTGCTAGGTACACCCACAGTGTTCCTCAGACTGAGGGTTAGAGAGAGGGGATAATGAACAGAGTACCTCAGACTGAGGGTTAGAGAGGGGGGATAATGGACAGAGTATCTCAGACTGAGGGTTAGAGAGGAGGGATAATGGACAGAGTACCTCAGACTCAGGGTTACAGAGGGGGGATAATGGACAGAGTATCTCAGACTGAGGGTTAGAGAGGAGGGATAATGGACAGAGTACCTCAGACTGAGGATTAGAGTGGGGGGATAATGGACAGAGTACCTCAGACTCAGGGTTAGAGAGGGGGGATAATGGACAGAGTATCTCAGACTGAGGGTTAGAGAGGAGGGATAATGGACAGAGTACCTCAGACTGAGGATTAGAGTGGGGGGATAATGGACAGAGTGCCTCAGACTGAGGGTTAGAGAGGAGGGATAATGGACAGAGTATTTCAGACTGAGGGTCAGAGAGAGGGGATAATGGACAGAGTATTTCAGACTGAGGATTAGAGAGAGGAGATAATGGACAGAGTATCTCAGATACTCTGGATTGGAGAGGAGACCTGTTCCCTGATTTCTGCTCCATGTGTTCTGTTGGAAAGAGCAGCTGGGTGTTAGTTGAAGACTGGTTTGGGCTAGGTTGCGATGCCGCTTCTCCTCGCTGTTGTCTATTCTATTGACACTGGCCATCATACTCTGACTGCCCACACTGGCAGAGTACTAGGGCACTGCAAGCTGCCTTTGCAGCTGCAGTGTGGCACGAGGTGAGACCATTAAGAGAGGGAGATGGGGGCAATTCTGGTCTTGGAACCCTTGGCTGTGAAACATGGAGAGCGTGTGCTACCTCGGGAAGGGGAGCAGGGGTCATTCTACCCTCATGGCAGGCCCCACTTGTGAAGGGTGACATAGGAATATGGCCTTGAAGGCCCGTCTGAAGGCCTTCATTTTGAAGGCGTAGAGAATTGGGTTGACGGCTGAATTGGCGTGAGAGAGGATGGTGGCAGCCAGCAGGAGTGGCAGTGGGACAGGGCACTGCGGGCAGAGCAGGAGGACGCAGTTGATCACGTGGAGGGGAAGCCAGCAGATGGCGAAGAGGGCGAGCACCAGGAAGAGCGAGCTAGCCGTCTTCATCTCCCGCCTGGCTCCCGCAGCCTGCGCCCCATCCCGCCGCCCCTCACCCGCCCTCCGGGTTACCAGCCGCCGCACCTCTGCCAGGATGTGGGTGTAGATGGCAAACATGGCAGCCAGGGGTCCCAGGACGCAACCAAAGAAGTTAAAGTAGACCATGTAGGTCATATCCATTACTGTCACAAAGAAGCAGTGCCCGTCTGCTGGCGGAAGCTGATGCCAGCCCATCAGGGGCACCAGGCCAATGAGCAGAGACAGGAGCCAGGTGATGGCGATGTTGGCACCCGCGTTTCTGGGCGTCACAATGGACTGGTAGCGCAGGGGACGGAAGATAGCCGCATAGCGCTCGATGGCCATGGCCAGTAGACTGAAGATGGAGCTTTGAGTCAGCATGATGAGGACACAGAGCATCAGCACGCAGAGGTGGAAGTTGTGCCTGGGGATTCCCAGGTCCGTCAGTATGGCGCAGGGAACGGCCAGGGCACCCACACAGAAGTCAGCCACAGCTAGCGAGACCAGGAAGTAGTTGGTGACAGTGCGCAGTCGATGATCCCGGAGCACGGCGACGCAGACTAGCACGTTCCCCATGGTGGATGCTACCGCAATCACCAGCTCTGCCAGCACATATGGAAGGTTGAGGGTCATGGCATTTAGATTGGTAAGCGTGGCGTTTGTCTGCCCAGTGGCCGTGCTCGTTGGAGTCGCCATTTTGTGTGTCTGTGTCAAAAGGCGTTCTGATTTGCCGTGGGCTTTCGGTCCATCCACCTCTATCTTTCCCTTGTTTTTAGACTGTGTCAAACTTGAACGAGCTGGTCCGACAGCCTTTGTCTTCCCTTTGCTTGCAGGGTTCTCTTCACCTTAAATCTGATACAGAATGATTGTACAGTTATTAACGAGCTGGTACAGTTGTTAACTAGCTGGTACAGTTGTTAACTAGCTGGTAAAGATTTAAAGGGGGTGCAGAAACAAACGCAAATCTTTGAAGGTGCAAGGACAAGCCTATGAGGTAATCTTTTTAAAAAAAACACACAGGATCCTTGGCTTTATAGAGGCACAGGGTATAAAAGCAAGGAAGAAAGATCTTGTATTTACAACTTAAAATCAGTGGTGGGAAAAATAATGGAATCCTTACTAAAGGAGGGAAGAGAAGAACATCAAGGAATGAGAAATATAATAATGAATAGTCGGCATGGATTTCAAAAGGGAAAATCTTGCTTGACCAACCTTTTTGAGGAGGTAACAGAGAGTAGACATTGGTGATCCGGTAGATATTTATTTGGGTTTTAAAAAGGCCTTCGATAAGGTGCCCCATAATAGATTAATGAATAAGGCCAGAGAATGTGGAGTCAGGGACAAATGTCAGAACGGATTGCGAGCTGGCTTCAGAACAGAAAACAGAGTGTGGGAGTAGAGAGTTGTTATTCAGAGTGGCAGAAAGTGGGAGTAATGTTTTATAAGGATCAGTGCTGGGATCACTGCTGTTCACAATTTACAATGACAATTTGGACTTTGGGCTCAAAAATACAATTTCTAAATTTGTGGATGACACTAAACTGTGGAGGATAATCAATACTGAGGAGGAATGCATTAAATTACAGGAGGACATTAATAATTGGCAAATGAAGTTCAACACCAATAAATGTGAGGTAGTACATTTTGGTAGAAAAAATAAGGTGGTCACTTATTACTTGGAATCACAATTGTTATGGTGCATAAGGAGCCCATTTGGCCCTTCTTGTCTGCACTGGCTCTCCAAGTATAGGTGTGGTAGAGGAAAAGAGGGATCTCGGACTACAAATACACCAAACACGAAATAGGTTAGCAGGGCAATAAATTAAAAACAAACTGAGCTTTAAGCTTAATTTCTAGAAGGTTAGAATTGAAAAGTTACGCTAAACCTGTATCAAACCTTTGTTAGACCACACTTGGCGTACTGCTTGCCCTTCTTGTCACCATAGTATAAAAAAGAAATAAAGTCACTGGAGAGGATGCAGAGAAGATTTACAAGGATGATACCAGAAGTATGTGGGTATCAGGAAAGGATTGACAGGCTGGGTCTCTTTTCTCCCAGCTAAAGAAGGCTAAGAGGGTGAGCTAATAGAGGCCTTTAAAATTATGAAATGTTTTGACAGAGTGGATACAGAGAGAATGTTTTCTTTTGTGGGGAATAACTTAGTTTAAGATAGCCACCAAGAAATCCAATAGGGAATTCAGAAGAAATATCTGCACCCAAAGAGAGTTAAGAATGTGGAACTCGCTACCACAGGGAGCAGTTCAAGTGAATCATACCGATGTCTTTCCTTGTACAAGGAACGCAGAAAGTTAACATTCAGGTACAGCAAGCGTTTAGGAAGGCAAGTGGCACGTTGGCCTTTATTGCAAGGGGATTGGAGTACAGGAATAAAGAAGTCTTGCTACAATTGTACAGGGCTTTGGTGAGACCACATCTGGAGTACTCTGTGCAGTTTTGAGGAGGCTGAATCACAAAGAGACTGGGAACCCAGAGAGAAGAGCAGAGGGTACAAAATGGGGCATAGGATTGAAGGTTGGGAAGAGACTACAGTGTTTTCTAAACAAGGATTTTAATTCCATGACTGGGAGCCAATGTAGGTTAAAGAAAACCCAAAGCACAAAATATTGCATGTGCTGGAAACCATAAATGACAATAAAGTGCTGGAAAAGCTCAGCAGGTTAGGCAGCACCTGTGGAGAGAGACCTGTGTGCAGGTCTCCATGTTTCAGGAAGTATATTCTTGCATTGGAGATGGTACAGTGAAGGTTCACTAAATTGGTCCCTGGGATGAGGGGCTTGTCCTATGATGAGACGCTGAGTAAATTGGGCTTATATTCTCTGGAGTTTAGAAGAATGACATATGATGTCATTGCAACATACAAAATTCTGAAGGGGCTTGATAGGGTTTTTTTATTATTCATTTGCGGGATGTGGCCTTCGCTGGCTGGGCCAGCATTTATTGCCCATCCCTAGTTGCCCTTGAGAAGGTGTTGGTGAGCTGCTTTCTTGAACCACTGCAGTCCATGTGGTGTAGGTGCACCCAGCGTGCTGTTAGGGAGGGAGTTCCAGGATTTTGACCCAGCGACAGTGAAGGAACGGTGATATATTTCCAAGTCAGGATGGTGAATAACATGGAGGGGAACTTCCAGATGGTGGTGTTCCCGTCTATCTGCTGCCCTTGTCGTTCCAGATGGTAGTGGTCATCGGTTTAGAAGGTGGTGTCGAAAAAGCCTTGGTAAATTGTTGCAGTGCATCTTGTAGATGGCACACGCTGCTGCTACTGTGTGTCAATGGTGGAGGGAGTGAATGTTTGTGGATGTGGTGCCAATCAAGCGGCTGCTTGCCCTGGATGGTCCAGGCAAGTGGGGAGTATTCCATACACACTCTTGACTTGTGCCTTGAAGATGGTGGACAGGCTTTGGGGAGTTAGGAGGTCACTTAGTCACTGCAGGATTCCTAGCTTCTGACCTGCTTTTGTAACCACAGTATTTATATGGCTAGTCCAGTTCAGTTTCTGGTCAATGGTAACCCCCCCAGGATGTTGAAAATGGGGGATCCAGTGATGGTAATGCCATTGAACGTCAAGGGGCGAACGTCTTCAGTACTATTGCTGGAATATTGTCAGGGCCCATAGTCATTGCAGTATTCAGTGCCTTCAGCCATTTCTTGATATCACGTGGAGTGAATCGAATTGGCTGAAGACTGGCATCTGTGATGCAGGACGGCTCCAGAGGAGGCCGAGATGGATCATCGTCTCGGCACTTCTGGCAGAAGATTGTAGCAAATGCATCAGCCTTTCTTTTGCACTGATGTGCTGGTCTCCCCATCGTTGAGGATGAGGATATTTGTGGAGCTTCCTTCTCCAGTGAGCAGTTTAGTTGTCCACCACCATTCACAATTGGATGTGACAGGACTGCAGAGCTTAGATCTGATCCGCTGGTTGTGGGATTGCTTAGCCCTGTCTGTCACTTCCTGCTTATGCTGTTTGGCACGCAAATAGTCCTGTATTATAGCTTCACCAGATTGACACCTCACTTTCTAGGTATGCCTGGTGCTGCTCCTGGCATGCCCTCCTGCACTCTTCATTGAACCAGGGTTGATCCCTTGGCGTGGTGGTAATGGTAGAGTGGGGGATATGCCGGGCCATGAGGTTACAGATTGTGTTCGAGTACAGTTCTACTGCTGCTGATGGCCCACAGCGCCTCATGGATGCCCAGTCTTGAGTTGCTAGATCTGTTCAAAATCTATCCCATTTAGCATGATGGTAGTGCCACGCAACTCGATGGAGGGTATCCTCAATGTGAAGGCAGGACTTTGTTTCTATGACGACTACCGATACTTTCATGGACCGATGCATCCTGAGGCAAGCAGGTTGGTGAGGATGAGGTCAAGTATGTTTTTCACTCTTGTTGGTTCCCTCACCGCCTGCCATAGACCCAGTCTAGCAGCTATGTCCTTTAGGACTCAGCCAGCTCGGTCAGTAGTGGTGCTACTGAGCCATTGTTGTTGATAGACATTGAAATTCCCCACCCAGAGTACATACTATGCCCTTGCCACCCTCAATGCTCCCTCCAAGTGGCATTCAACATGGAGGAGCACTGATTCATCAGCTGAGGGATGGTGGTACGTGGTAATCAGCAGGGGGTTTCCTTGCCCATGTTTGACCTGATGCCATGTGACTTCATGAGGTCCAGATTCGATGTTGAGGACTCCCAGGGCAACTCACTCCCGACTGTTTACCACTGTGCCGCCACCTCTGCTAGGCCTGTCCTGCCTGTCAGTAGGACATTAGAGTTAGTGTTGGTGTCTGGTTATGAATCTGTGAGGATGACTATGTCAGGCTATTGCTTGACTAGTCTGAATCAGCTCTCCCAATTTTGGCACTAGCCCCTAGATGTTAGTAGAGAGGACTTTGCAGGGTCAACAGGGCTGAGTTTGCCATTGTCGTTTCCGGTGTCTCGGTCAATGCCAGGTGGTCCATCCGGTTTCATTCCTTTTTTGAGACTTTGTAGTGGTTTGATACAACTGAATGACTTGCTAGGCCATTTCAGAGGGCATTTACATGGAGTCATATGTAGGCCAGGCCAGGTAAGATGGCAGATTTCCTCCTCTAAAGGGCATTAGTGAACCAGATGGGTGTTTATGACCATCGACAATGGTATCTTTAGACTTTTAATTCCAGATTTTTATCTGTCGTGGTGGGATTCGAACCCCGGTACCCAGAGCATTACCTTGGGTCTCTGGCATACTAGTCCAGCGACAATACCACTATGCTATTGCCTCCCTAGAGAGATTGTTTCCGCTGGCCGAGGAATGTAAAACACGGGGGCACAGTCTCAGGATAAGGGGCCAAACATTTAGGACTGAGATGAGGAGAAATTTCTTCTCTCAAAGCGTTGTGAATCTTTGGAATTCTCTACCCCAGAGGGTTGTGGATGCTCCATCGTTGGATACATTTAAGGCTGGGCTAGGCAGATTTTTGGTCTCTCAGGGAATCAAGGGACATGGGCAGTTGGTGGGGGGGAGATGGGGGGAATTGGAGTTGAAGTCCAAGGTTAGCCACAATCGTGTTGAATGGCAGAGCAGGTTCAATGGGCCGTGTGGTCTTCTGCTCCACTATCTTGTGTTCTGGCACTTAAGGAGAAACTCGTCAAGCATTTGAGACAGGAATACAGGGTTACAGTGATAGATTTAGATGAGAAAAGACGGGAGGAGGCTCGAGTGAAGCATAAGCACTGGCATGAGCTGGCTGGGCTGAATGGCCTGTGTGTGTGCTGAATATCCTATGTCACCCTACCTAACTCCTTTCATAATCTGTGATCAGGATGTCTGAAAGTGCATTGCAGCCAATGAAGTTAAGCCTCAACTATAGTATTGTGTCCAGTTTTGGGCACCGCACTTTAGAAAGGATGTGAAGGAGGTAAAGAGAGTGCAGAAAAGATTCATGAGAATGGCTCCAGAGATGAGGACTTTCAGTTATATGAATAGATTGGAGAAAGCTGAGGCTGTTCACCTCTGAAAAGAGAAACTTAAAAGGAAATTTGATAGAGGTGTTCAAAATCATGAGTGGTTTTGATAGAGCGATTGTGAAGAAAATGCTTCCACTGACAGGTAAGCAGAGGGCACAGATTTAAGGGAATTGGCAGAAGAATAAAAGGTGAGATGAGAACTCCTTTTTCTATAGTAAGTTCTGCTGATCTGGAATGTAGTGCCTGGAAGGGATGATAACTTTCAAAAGGGAATTAAATAACTCGTTGTAGGGCTATGGTAAAAGGGCAAGGAAGTGGAATTCATTTTCAAAGAGCTGGGACAAGCATGATGGGCCAAATGGCCTCCTGGTACCACCTCCTAAGAGAACATTGGTGACCATAGACTTCCATTTGATAGGTCCATGATTCTACTTGGCAGTGGTTTGCCGTTGCCTTCTGCAGTTTGGCTGACCAGGAAACTCCCAACCTTACCGCCTGCCATCAGGCATATTGGAAGGATTTACAGAGTGATTATCAACCTGCTTGGCCATGTTATGAACACACCTTCTATGGCCGTCATGACCTGAATTGGGACTTGAGCCCAGAGCTTGTGGCCCAGAGGTAGGGACACTATCAGGGTGCCACGAGACTTTCCTTCGTTCTGTGATGCTAAACTGAAAAATGCAGCAACAGATATCCTCCTGCCGCTCCCCCCAACCCACCTCCACATAAAACGACTCATTGTTTTAAGGCATGAAATGACCTGACAGCCTTCAGACCTCTAGACGAGGATCTTGGATTAAGCACAGTGTCCGTTGTGACACAGTGGGTAACACGCTCGCCTCCTGAGCCAGCAGGTTATGGGTTCAAGTCCTGCTCCAACGATGATCACAGAATCTAGGCAGTACAGCAGTACTGAAGGAGTGCAATAGAAATGCTAGTCCTTTTTATTCAGCTCAGAAAATACTGGAAACTCTCAGCAGGTCTGGCAGCGTCTGCGGAGACAGAGAGAGAGAGAGACAGTGTTAACGTTTCACTGCGATGACCCTTCATCAGACTGGGAGATGTTAGAGAAGCAGATATGAACTAATTGCAGTGCTAGGAATACCTTGCTTAAAATCTGTTTCTCACAAACATCTCCCAGTCCTGGTGAAGGGTGACAGATCAGAAACATTAACTCTGTTTCTCTCTCTCTCCCCCTTCCCCTACCCCTGACCTGAGTTTTTCCTGCACTTTCTGTTTTAATTTCAGATTTCCAGCATCTATAGTGTTTTGCTTTGGGCTTTCTCTAACCTCCACTAATGGAGGTTATGGAACTAAAATCCTTGTTTAGGAAAGACTGTAGTCTCTCCCCATCCTTCAATCCTATTCCCCATCTTGCACCCTCTGCTCTTTTGACTGGGCTCCTTTGTGACCCTGCCCCCTGCCTCCACTACCCTGGCTCCCTTCCCCTTCCTGCAAAAGCCACCTAGCTGCTCAATCAGGCATTCAGTCACCCAGCTTTCCCCCTCTCCACCCTGCACTCCAGGATCAGCAGCTCACACCTTTCCCTCTCAGTGTTGTGAGATCGGGTTGATCAGTGTTAGAGGCTGTTGGTGATACCAAGGCCCTTGCTAGGGTATTTCAGAAGGTAGTTTTCCTTCCCTACACAGCACGAGTGACCCAGATGGGTTTTTACAACAACCGGGGCTTTCAGTCTCACCTTTACTGAGGCTGCAGCTCCAACCTCCCTCACCTACATTGATTGTGTACCTGGAGCATCTGTTCGTTGCTTGGCGCCCTCCATCTGTCCGTTCGGAGAGATGTCGTCCGTGCGAGGAGCTGTCAGCTACGTGACTTGCTGCTCTAATTGAGAGGCTCTTTTTAAGGATTGGTTTCCAGGTGAGAGGCTGCAGATGACATGAATCTGAGTTAACAGTGTCCTGTGCTCCCCCTCCCACCCAGGAATAATGGCCTCACTGGAGAGCTGGGGGAAGGAGCTGATCATTAGTGAAGTGTTTTTTTTTAATTAGTGGCAGTGGGCAGACTCGCCCACAGCCCTGTGTGTTTGTGTTTCGAGCATGGCCTAGAATTGACAAGGTGTCATCTGGAATGAGTAGAAAATGCTTGAAAATTTAAATGGCTTGGGTCCCAGTGGAGAGACTAGATTAGATTTTATTGCCTGACCCTTTGTAACCTGTTCTGAAACATTCAGAATCTGTTGTACTTGGGCTTCCTCAGCAGTGTCAACTCCCGTCTGCACTGATGGGCCCCAGTGTCCCGTCCCCTCGTCTGCACTGACAGGCCCCAGTGTCCCGTCCCCCCGTCTGCACTGACAGGCCCCAGCCTCCCGTCTCCCCGTCTGCACTGACAGGCCCCAGTGTCCCGTTCCCCCGTCTGCACTGACAGGCCCCAGCGTCCTGTCCCTCCGTCTGCACTGACAGGCCCCAGTGTCCCGTCCCCCGTCTGCACTGACAGGCCCCAGTGTCCCATCTGCACTGACAGGCCCCAGCGTCCTGTCCCTCCGTCTGCACTGACAGGCCCCAGTGTCTCGTCTGCACTGACAGGCCCCAGTGTCTCGTCTGCACTGACAGGCCCTAGTGTTGTCGTCGTCCGTCCGTCCGTTCCCCCCCCCCCCCCGCCCCAACCATCTCGTCCACACTGACAGACCCCAGTCACACCACATCATCCCCACAGACCCCCACCCAGCGGTGATGGTGTGGTGTACTGGGCTAGATTGCGGGGGGAGGGGTAGTGGGGGTGTGGGGTTGGGTGGATGAGTGGGTTTGCCGGGCCCTGGTGGAACAAGGGCATTGGGCTCCCGGTTTAACACTTCTCTTGATCCTACAGGAAAAGGAAAGGGGACGAAGTCGATGGGGAAGCAACGGCCAAAAAGAAAAAGAAGAAGGAAGAGAAAATGTCGAAGCTGGAGAAGGAGCTGAAGGTGGGGGAGAGGGTGTTTGTGCTCAGGGGTTTCGGATGGGGGTGGAGGGATTGGAATGTGAGGAGGGTAGGCATTTAGGGTACAAGTGGGTTGGGGAGTGTTCGTGGGGTGGGAATGGGGGTTGCAGTATGAGTGGTTCGGGTAATTGGGATGTGAATGGGGGCTTGGGGTGAGCGGGGGGTGGGGGGGTGCGAAGTGTGTGGGGTGGGGGTGCTGGAATATGGGAAGTGGGGGGTTGAAGTGTGTGGGGTGGGCAACAGGACAGTGTGGTATCAGTGATGCTCGGGACAGGCCACTCAGCTGTCAATCTGATATTACTGTCACAAAGGGATACTCTCTCTCTCCCCTCTGTCTGCCTGTCGTTACTGTTTCTTTACCTGTCCCTCTACCCATGTCGCGCTCTCCGTGTCTGTGCCCTCTTCCCCCACTCTTCCCCACTTTCTGCCAATCTCCCCCTCTTCTTCCCCCTTCCTCTTTCTCTCCCCCTTCCTCTTTCTCCCCCCTGCCCCCTCACCCACCATCCATGGTTAACTAAAAAAGTTAAGGCAGTATCAAAGTTGAACAAAATGTATATAATTGCAAAAAGATGGGTTTCAGGTCTGAAGATTAGGCAGAATATCATCAGTAAAGTGATGGAAGGGGTCATCAACAGTGATATCAAGCGGCACTTGCTTAGCAATAACCTGCTCACTGATGCCCAGTTTGGGTTCCACCAGGGCTACTCAGCTCCTGACCTCATTACAGCCTTGGTTCAAACATGGACAAAAGTGCTGAACTCCCGAGGTGAGGTGAGAGTGACTGCCAGTCAGTGGCAATTGGGGAAAACTCTCCGTTGGTTGGAGTCATACCTAGCACAAAGGAAGATGGTTGTGGTTGTTGGAGGTCAGTTATCTCAGTTCCAGGGCATCACTGCAGGAGTTCCTCAGGGTAGTGTCCTCAGCCCAACCATCTTAAGCTGCTTCATCAATGACCTTCCTTCCATCATGAGGTCAGAAGTGGGGATGTTCGCTGATGATTGCACAATGTTCAGCACCATTCATGACGCCTCAGATACTGAAGCAGTCCATGTCCAAATGCAGAAAGACCTGGACAATATCCAGGCTTGGGCTGACAAGTGGCAAGTAACATTCGCGACACACAAGTGTCAGGCAATGACCATCTCCAACAAGAGAGAATCCAACCATTGCCCCTTGATGTTCAATGGCATTACCATCACTGAATCCCTCACTATCAACATCCTGGGGGTTACCATTGACCAGAAACTGAACTGGACTCACCATATAAATACTGTGACTACAAGAGCAGGTCAGAGGCTGGGAATCGTGCAACGAGTAACTTGCCTCCTGACTCCCCAAAACCTGTCCACCATCTACAAGGCACAAGTCAGGAGTGTGATGGAATACTCCCCACTTGCCTGGATGAGTGCAGTTCCCACAACACTCAAGAAGCTTGGCACCATCCAGGACAAAGCAGCCCACTTGATTGGCACCACATCCACAAACACTCACTTCCTCCACCACCGACGTACAGTAGCAGCAGTGTGTACCATCTACAGGATGCACTGCAGCAACTCACCAAGGCTCCTTCAACAGCACCTTCCAAACCCACAACCACTGCCATCTAGAAGGACAAGGGCAGCAGATAGACGGGAACACCACCGTTTGCAAGTTCCCCTCCAAGTCACTCACTGTTCCTTCACTGTTCCTGGGTCAAAATCCTGGAACTCTCTCCCTAACAGCACTGTGGGTGTACCTACACCACATGGACTGCAGCTGTTCAAGGTGGCAGCTCACCGCCACCTTCTCATGGGCAACTAGTGATGGGCAATAAATGCTGGCCCAGCCAGCGAAGCCCACATCCCATGAACGAATGAAAAAAAGGATGAAATTTTGAAGGAGGTGCAGGAGCAGAAAGACTTGGGTGTACATGTGCATAGATCATTGAAGGTGGCAGGACAGATGGAGAGAGGAGTTAATAAAGCGTATAGTATCGTGGGCTTTATTAATAGGGGCATAGAGTACAAGAGCAGGGAGGTTATGCTGAATTTATATAAGACACTCGTTAGACCTCCGCTGGAATTTTGTGTACAGTTCTAGGCACCACTTTATAGGAAGGATGTGAACACATTGGAGAGAGTGCAGAGGAGGTTTACAAGAATGGTTCCAGGGATGAGAAACTTCAGCTATGAGGATAGATTGGAGAGGCTGGGACTGTTCTCCTTGGAGAGACGAAGGCTAAGAGGAGATTTGATAGAGATGTTCAAAGTCATGAGGGGGCTGGACAGAGTAGATAGGGAGAAGCTGTTTCCGCTCGTAAAGGGATCAAAAACGAGCGGGCACAGATCTAAAGTGATTTGCAAAAGAAACAAATGTGACTTGAGAAAAAACTTTTTCACACAACGAGTGGTTCAGCCTGGATTGCACTGCTTGAAAGTAGTGAAGGCAGGAATAAGCGAGGCATTCAAGAGGACATTAGATGATTATTTGAATAGAAACAATGTGCAAAGGTATGGGGGAAAGGCAGGGCAATGGCACTAGGTCATAATGCTCATTTGGAGAGCCAGTGCAAACATGATGGGCAAAATGGTCTCCTGTGCTGTTAAAATTCTGAGTCCACATTTGTAGTAGTGTGCACAGTACTGGTCTCCTTATGTACAAGAGCAGGGAGGTGTAAATGTGTTAGAAGCAGTTCAGGGAAGATTTACTGCACTAACACCGGGAATGGGTGGGTTGTCTTATGAGGAAAGGTTGGACAGACTCGGCTTGTATCCACTGAAGTTTAGAAGAATAAGAGGTGACTTGATTGAAACATATAAGATCCTGAGGGGTCTTGCCAGGGTGGATGTGGAGAGGGTATTTCCTCTTGTGAGAGAATCTAAAACTAGGGGTCACTGTTTAAAAATAAGAGGTCGCCCATTTAAGACAGAGGAGGAGAAATTTTTTCTGAAAGCTGACAGTCTTTGGAACTCTCTTCCTCAAAAGGTGCTGGAAGCAGAGCCTTTGAGTGTTTTTAAGGCAGAGCTAGATAGATTCTTGAATAACAAGGGGGTGAAAGGTTATCGGGGGTGGGCAGGAATGTGGGGTTGAGGTTACATTCAGATCAGCCATGCTTTTATTGAATGGCGGAGCAGGCTTGAGGGACCGAGTGGCCTACTCCTGCTCCTAATTCATATGTTTGTACGCTCCCTCACCCTCTCACTCTCTCTGTGCAGGAACAGAGCCAGTTAATCTGGAGTATTAAAGATGAGTTGAAGAAGTGCTGCTCTACTAATGACCTCAGGGAGCTTCTGATCGCCAACAAGCAAGAGGTTGCCTCCGGAGAATCAGCCGTGAGTGACTTTTGTATTTCCCTTGTCTTTTGCTCAAACTAGGAACAGAGTGATGAAAAACTGGAACTCTTTCCTCAGCCCCAATAATCTGTGAGCTGGTGTCAGTCAGAGTATTTGAGACTGAGATTGAATGATTTTTATTTTGGGAAGGGTATTTGGGGATGTGGAGTAAAGGTGGACAACTGGAATTAAGGCACAAATCAGCTATTGTCGTGTTGAATGGTGGAAAAAGCTCAAGGGGCTGAATGGCTTCCTCCTGTTCCTAATTTCCTTTCCCTATATGTGATGGTAGATATGGAAAGGAGTGTGTAATGAGACTGGGAAAGGGTCTGGGGTCTTTCCTATTAAAAATTATATTGGTCCAAACCCCTTTCACCTCATAATCCTGTCCTACTATTTTGATTGGTTCTTTCAGAAATATTCCAGTTATTTTGATTGACTTCCAGGTACAGTCTCCCCTGTTGTGATTGGCTCACCCACCACTGCCACCTCTTGCGATTGGCTCACCCACCCCTGCCCCTCCTTTTGCGATTGGCTTGCCCACCCCTGCCCCTCCTCTTGCGATTGGCTCGCCCGGCCCTGCCTTTCCTCTTGCGATTGGCTCGCCCGCCCCTGCCCTTCCTTTTGCAATTGGCTCGCCCACCCCTGCCCCTCCTCTTGCGATTGGCTCGCCCACCCCTGCCCCTCCTCTTGCAATTGACTCACCCAGCCCTGCCCCTCCTTTTGTGATTGGCTCGCCCACCCCTGCCCCTCCTTTTGCGATTGGCTCGCCCACCCCTGCCCCTCCTTTTGCGATTGGCTCGCCCACCCCTGCCCCTCCTCTTGCGATTGGCTCGCCCGCCCCTGCCCCATCTCTTGCGATTGGCTCGCCCGCCCCCGCCCTTCCTCTTGCGATTGGCTCGCCCACCACTGCCCCATCTCTTGCGATTGGCTCGCCCACCCCTGCCGCTCCTCTTGCCATTGAGTCGCCCACCCCTGCCGCTCCTCTTGCGATTGACTCGCCCACCCCTGCCCCTCCTCTTGCGATTGGCTCACCCAGCACTGCCCCTCTTGCGATTGGCTCGCCCAGCGCTGCCCCTCCTCTTGCAATTGGCTCGCCCAGCGCTGCCCCTCCTCTTGCGATTGGCTCGCCCAGCGCTGCCCCTCCTCTTGCGATTGGCTCGCCCAGCGCTGCCCCTCCTCTTGCGATTGGCTCGCCCAGCGCTGCCCCTCCTCTCGCGATTGTCTCGCCCACCCCTGCCCCTCCTCTCGCGATTGGCTCACCCAGCCCTGCCCCTTCTCTTGCGATTGGCTCGCCCAGCCCTGCCCCTTCTCTTGCGATTGGCTCGCCCACCTCTGTCTCTCCTCACGATTGGCTCGCCCACCCCTGCCTCTCCTGGATGAGGAAGGCCCAAACCCTGGCTGATCAGGCAAAATGGAAGCTGGATAACATTGCCCTTGTTGTATTTAGTAGTCAGTAGTTCATCCTGTTTGCATGGTGTGTCCTTGCAGGTTTGCATGAGTATTGATTCCCTCACTGCTGTGGATTCAGTAGCGGATAAATGAGAACGAAGTGGAGTGTTCATATTAGCAGCCAGGGATGATGTGGGAGCAGGGAGTGACAGGCGTGTGTGTTGACATTTATATTAATGTCATTTAGGTTGTTGCTATGGGGATGGAGCATGCTGAGTGCAGGAGTTTTGAGTTCTGTCGCCCCCTCCCCTGCTGGGTCAGTCTGCTGCTCACGTCTGCTTTGCTCTGATTCTATGTAGATCCTGGATCAAGTGTCAGACGGGATGTTGTTTGGTGCACTGCTGCCCTGTGAAGAATGCAAAGGGCAGTTGGTGTTGAAAGGGGATGCCTACTGCTGCACTGGTAACATCACTGCCTGGACCAAGTGTTGTGTCAGCATCCAAACACCCAACCGCAAGGACTGGGTCATGCCGAAGGTACGTGACACCACTGCCATGATGGAAATTCCATGTTTACGGCTTTTATTGGTTGCAGTTTATTTTTGTTCCATTAGGTGTCAGCTGTAGCTCAATTGATAGCACACTGGCACCCAAGTTGTGTGTTTGAGCCTACTACAGGGACCTCACAGAATCTTTACAGTGCAGAAGGAGGCCATTCAGCCTATTGAGCCTGCACTGGCTCTCTGAAAGAGCATTCTACATAGTCCCAATCCCTTGTCTTATCCCTGTAACCTTGCACATTCTTTCTTTTCTGGTAGTAATCCAATTCCCTTCTGAATTCCTCAATTGAATCTGCCTCCATCACCCTTTCAGGAAGCTAAAAGCTACTGCGGATGCTGGAAATCCAAAACAAAAACAGAATTACCTGGAAAAACTCAGCAGGTCTGGCAGCATCGGTGGAGAAGAAATCAGTTAACGTTTCGAGTCTTCATGACCCTTCGGCAGAACTGAAGCATAGTTAGGAGAAAGGTGAAATATAAGCTGGTCTAAGGTGGGGGGGGGCGCGGGGGGGAGAGAGAAGTTGAGGGTGTGGTGATTGTGGAGATAAGCAAGCAGTGATAGGAGCAGGTAATCAAAAGATGTCACAGACAAAAGGATCAAAGAGGTGTTGAAGGTGGTGATATTGTCTAAGAAAAGTGCTAATTAAGAATGGAAGACAGGATACTCAAGGTACAGCTCTAGTGGGGGTGGGGTGGAAAGACTAACAAAGTTTTAGTTTTAGATTTAAAAATAATGGAAATAGGTG
This sequence comes from Cetorhinus maximus, assembly GCF_964194155.1. Taxonomy (NCBI): domain Eukaryota; kingdom Metazoa; phylum Chordata; class Chondrichthyes; order Lamniformes; family Cetorhinidae; genus Cetorhinus; species Cetorhinus maximus. The sequence continues at coordinate 162,995,864 of NC_135883.1, read as the reverse complement.
GGAAAAGAAGAATCTATATAAATTATTGAAAAAAAAGGGAGGGGGGAGAAACGGGGTGGGGATGGGGGGAGGGGGAGTTTAAGATCTAAAGTTGTTGAATTCAATATTCAGCCCGGAAGGCTGTAAAGTGCCTAGTCGGAAGATGAGGTGCTGTTCCTCCAGTTTGCGTTGGGCTTCACTGGAACAATGCAGCAAGCCAAGGACAGACATGTGGGCAAGAGAACAGGGTGGAGTGTTAAAATGACAGGCAACAGGGAGGTTTGGGTCTTTCTTGCGGACAGACCGCAGGTGTTCTGCAAAGCAGTCGCCCAGTTTGCGTTTGGTCTCTCCAATGTAGAGGAGACCGCATTGGGAGCAACGAATGCAGTAGACTAAGTTAGGGGAAATGCAAGTGAAATGCTGCTTCACTTGAAAGGAGTGTTTGGGCCCTTGGACGGTGAGGAGAGAGGAAGTGAAGGGGCAGGTGTTGCATCTTCTGCGTGGGCATGGGGAGGTGCCATAGGTGGGGGTTGAGGAGTAGGGGGTGATGGAGGAGTGGACCAGGGTGTCCTGGAGGGAACGATCCCTACGGAATGCCGCCAGGGGGGGTGAAGGGAAGATGTGTTTGGTGGTGGCATCATGCTGGAGTTGGCGGAAATGGCGGAGGATGATCCTTTGAATGCGGAGGCTGGTGGGGTGATAAATGAGGACAAGGGGGACCCTATCATGTTTCTGGGAAGGAGGAGAAGGCGTGAGGAAGGATGCACGGGATATGGGCCGGACACGGTTGAGGGCCCTGTCAACGACCGTGGGTGGAAAACCTCGGTTAAGGAAGAAGGAGGACATGTCAGAGGAGCTGTTTTTGAAGGATTCAAAGGATCATCCTCCGCCATTTCCGCCAACTCCAGCATGATGCCACCACCAAACACATCTTCCCTTCACCCCCCCTGACGGCATTCCGTAGGGATCGTTCCCTCCGGGACACCCTGGTCCACTCCTCCATCACCCACTAGAGCTGTACCTTGAGTATCCTGTCTTCCATTCTTAATTAGCACTTTTCTTAGACAATATCACCACCTTCAACACCTCTTTGATCCTTTTGTCTGTGACATCTTTTGATTATCTGCTCCTATCACTGCTTGCTTATCTCCACAATCACCACACCCTCAACTTCTCTTTCCCCCCCCCTCCCCCCCCAACCTTAGACCAGCTTATATTTCACCTTTCTCCTAACTATACTCAGTTCTGCCGAAGGGTCATGAAGACTCGAAACATTAACTGATTTCTTCTCCACCGATGCTGCCAGACCTGCTGAGTTTTTCCAGGTAATTCTGTTTTTGTTTTACCCTTTCAGGAAGTTTGTTCCAGACTTCAACCACTTTCTGGGTGAAAAAATTTTCCTCCAACACATTTGGTCCTTTTGCCAATTATTTTGAATCTGTGCCCTCTGGTTCTTGATGTACTTGAGTGGAACAGTTTGTCACTATTTACCCTGTCCATACCCCTCAGGATCTTGAATTCCTCTATCAAGTCTCCTCTCAGCCTTCTTTTCTCCAAGGAAAACAGTCCCAACCTCTCCAATCTATCCTCACAGCTACAGTTCTTTAACCCTGGAATCATTCTTGTGAATCTCCTCTGTACTTTCTCCCTGGTTTCCTGGACAGTATTTATCCCTCAACCAACATCACAAAAGCAGACCGTTTGGTTATTTGTTAAATTGCATAGCAAGTTTCCACAAACAGCACAAATTGGCTGCTACATTTTAAAATGGCTTCATTGGCTACAATGTATTTTGGGACTTATATAAATGCAAGTTCACTTCTTCTTAGTGGCGAGGAATATCAGGACTCACTTCTTTGTGTCAGCTGGGTACCCGCTTGAACAGTTGCTGCCGTTTAGCCAGCTCCAACCAGGAGATGGCAGTGTAGAGTGGTGTAGTATTGGCCATCAGCCATTAGATGGCAGCGTGCTGCCGTACTGGCTGCTCACTCTAGTGGTCAACAGAGAGCGGTCCAACATGGTCCCATTGGACATGGTGCCGCATGAACCAATTACATGGTATCGTGCAAATCCCAGTAAGCCCCCGGACCTTAAGCTGGAATAATCTTTGATGCAGAATAGCTGTGTCAGTCACTGCTGCAGCCTTTAGCTCTGCTGGTGGGTGCCAGGCTCCCTGCTGGCAGGTGCCAGGTCCCTGCTTACTGTTAGTGAGAACTGAGGGAGTGAACTAGGTGGGAAAAAGGCCACAAGTATTTATCACTCTCTCAAATCCTCCCTTTTAAGATAATGAAGTAAAAGAACCAGAAGGAGATGAGATGTTTTTATACATAGCGAGTTGGTATGGTCTGGAATACTCTGCCTGAAAGGAGGGTGGAAGCAGATTCAATAATAACTTTGAAAAGGGAATTAGATAAATATGCAAGGGGGGAGGGGAGGGGAGGGGGGAAATTGCAGGTCCATGGGGAAAGAGAGGGAATGGGGCTAGTTGGGTAACTCTTTCGAAGAGCTGACACAGGCACAATGGGCCGAATAGCCTCCTCCTGTGCTGTATTATTCTATCCAGTGCTCTCACTCTTAATGTTGCTGAATTTTGAAAATGGCTTTTATTTTTTTAACTGTCAATTCCAAACATTCTCACTTTCCTAGTTGTAGAAGTTATTTGCTAATATCTGTTATAAGGTTACCCCTCACTCATAAAAATCATGTTCTGTGTCATATTAACATTAAATAGAAAGCGTGTATATTTTTGAGGTGCAAGCAGTACTGGACACAGCTTCACAGAAAGTTTAATTTTCTGCTACCCGCTCTGTTTAGACAGGGACTTGTCTATAGTGATAAAAAGCAAAGTGCTGCAGATGCTGCAAATCCGAAATAAAAACAGAAAATGTTGGGAAAAACTCAGCAGGTGGTCTTCAGAGGTCATACAGACTCGAGACGTTAACTCTGTTTCTCTCTCCAGAGATGCTAACGTTTTGAGTCCGTATGACCTCTGAAGATGATCTGCTGTCAGACCTGCTGAGTTTTTCCAGCATTTTCTGTCTTTATTATCTTGTCTGTAGTGGTTAGGTTCAGCGACTGGTAAGCCAGGGACTGGAAGTTCAAATCTCACCAGGGCAGTTTCGCAATTTGAGTTTGGGGTAAAAATAAATAATTCTGGTGTCTATGTAAGTGAAGATGAAGCTGCCAAAGATTGTCATAAAAATGCAACTGCTTGAACTGAAGTCTCAGGGAAGGAAACATGCCACTTTTACCTGGTCTGGCCTACATGTGACTGCGGACCCACGATTATGTGGTTGACTCTTGCTAGGCTTCTTCAGAGAGCAGTTATGTACTAGGGATGGGTGAAAGAATGGTGGTCGCTCTCAGTCGCTGGAGATTCAGTGATGCGCACATCCCAGGAATGTTTAGGATATAAACATGCCACAGTGAGATTTGAACTTGCAACCTCTACATTGCTTACATTTACCTTTTCTTGCTGCTGCCTCTGAAGGTTTGGGGGTTTTTTTCTGATGGTAATCAAGGTATAAAGGCCAGTTTCACATCGGGCCTGTCAACTGCGGGGTCAATGTGTGGGTCTCCGATTGTTAAAATGGGATTCCCATCCTCCCCCAGCCTGGCAGACCTCAAGGGGATGAGTGCCTTTGACCCTATTCCCAGAGCACAGTGGGATTGAGATGTCGCCTTTTAATTCGGGCGTGCCTTGAGTTTTCGACCTGGAGCCCAGCGTTCTCTCCCTATGCCGTCACTGCCTCCTCTATCCTCCCTTCGCCCGTCCTTCACTGTGGTTTTTGCAGGATTTACCTTCATCTGCGGAATTTTGTGATTTCCAGGAATTCCACGAGATTCCCTACCTGAAGAAGTTCAAGTTCAAGAGGCAGGTCCGGATTTTCCCGCCCATGCCCCCGGCTGCCAGCACTGAGAACTCTGCCTCTGCTGATGCCGGTGTTGCCTCGACACCCGTAGGTACGCAAGGCCCGGCCCGGGATCGCACTGTTTTCCGCAAGCCTGCCTTTGGCTCAATTCAAAACTGGGAGAGAGGATTTGGGGGATCTTTTGTAGTGTGCCAATGAGGAAAAACTGTAGCGACATATTTCAACTGGAGGGGAGAGTTTAGAAATAATCTCTGTTTTGCAGTTGATTCAAGTGGACTCCTTTCTTTAAAAGTCAGGGTCTTTCGAAAAGTAGAATCACAGCTGGCAAAGGCCTGTGTCGGGATTCTGAACAATGAGCACCTTCATTAAAATCCCCTTCCCTCCGGGATCACTGGATCATTGAATATACTCAAGCCGGAGTTAGACAAGTTTTTGATCTACAGGGGACTCGAGGGTTCTGGGGTGGGGCAGGCAGGAAAGTGGAGTTTAAGGCCAAATCATGATGCTTTGGAATGGTGGACCAGGCTCGAGGGGCCGAATGGCCTACTCCCACCCCTATTTTTTATGATCTTACAGCATCATGCCTGTGTGGGATAAACTCAGTATGCCTATTCCCCTTGACCATTGACTCCTTTGTTGA